>NW_020885011.1:350028-357349 GCF_003945725.1 Corapipo altera | reverse complement strand
GGAGGTGAGCAGGGGGAAGGCAGGGAGGTGAGCAGGGGGAAGGCAGGAAAGTGAGCAGGGGGAAGGCAGGGAGGTGAGCAGGGGGGAGGCAGGAAAGTGAGCAGGGGGGAGGCAGGGAGGTGAGCAGGGGGAAGGCAGGAAAGTGAGCAGGGCCACCATGACTTACGCTCAGCGTGTTCTCGATGTTGACCAGCCAGCCATCGAAGCAGTAGTGCTGGGCGATGCGGGCCAGCTGCTCGGCCACGGCACCGAACGCCTCCTCCCCGCCAGCCAGGAACGCCTCACACATCTTCTCCCCGTCCGTCCACTCCGTGATGAACGTGCCTGGGGTGACGGCAAGGGCAGCATCAGCCACATGCCCCGGTGAACCCACTGCACGCCTGGGGTTGCCCCAGGCTCAGCCCTGCCCTCACCCAGCACAGGGACGCCGTTCCGGTGTGCCGCGTTGGTCCAGACCACGGGCGGGATGGTGACAGTGTGGTGACTGAAGTAGACAAAGATGTCGATGTAGCGCCAATGGTAGAAGACGTAGGGGTTGCGTGTGGCTGAGCCCTGGATGAACCTGCAGAGAGAAAAGAGGGTTGGGCAGTGTAGGAAGGACGCTGGCAGATGCTGCAGGGCTGGGTAGGAGCCTGACTCATACCTGAGAGCTGTGCACAGCTGTGGCACTGACCCAGCCCTGAACATCCCAGTCCAAGCAAGGTTGCTGAGCACTGGCACCAAAAGCCAAATGCCCCATCCCTGCCCACCTCTGGCTGAGCCGGACGGAAACACATCATCCAGAAACAGAAGTGGTTTGGGGGTTGAGCCATCAAGCCCCGCTACTGCATCTCCCCTCCACCCAGCACGTACCTGTCCTCCAGGTACCCGCCACGCATGTCATGGCACACCAGCGTCCGGGGCCTCCTGCTGTGGAGTGGGGGCTGGCGCTTGGCCAGAGGCACGGCTGAGATGTTGAAGTCGTCGTTGCTGTTGGGCTGCCAGGCCAGCAGCTCTTCCAGGCCAGACAAGAAGAAGCTGATGGGTTCTGTCGTCTTTGTGTCGAAGTACCTCGCTGGGGGCGGTGGGGAGACGGGACAGGGTCAGCAGAGAGCACTGCCTGCGCAGCTCGCCACCGGCACTGGCACCAGACTGTCCTCATCCCGGCAGGGCCCCAGCGGTGCAGCGGGCCCCTCTCACGGTGCCTCACCTGGCAGGGGTTGCGGGCGGTCGCTGATGGTGTCGTGCAGGACGGTGGTTCCCCGGGTCTCCGCCGCCGGCTGGAAGCTGCCCCGGGATGGGGGTGAGTGCCGGGCCGGACCAGCACCGCGGTCAGCACCCTCCGGGGCCCCGCGAGCCCGGGCACCGGTCCTCATCCCGGTCCCGATCTCTATCCCAGTCCCAATCCCCATTCTGGTCCTGGTCCTGAACCCCATTCCGCTCCTAGTCCCGGTCCCCACCCCGGCTCCGATTCCCATCCCGGTCCCGATCCCCACCCCGGTGCCCATCCTAGTCCTGGTCCCGATTCCCATCCTGGTCCCCGTCCCGGCCCCGGTCTGGGTCCCGGTCTTGATCACAGCACCGGTCCCGGTCCCGGTCCCGACCGCAGCCCCGGCCCCCGCCATCCACCTCCGCCGCCGCCGCCCGGCCCGCTCCGCCTCCGCCGGCTCCTCTGCCCCGGAGTCGGTTCCCGTCCTCTTCCCACGCCGCCCGGGCCCCTCCGGCGCCTCCGCCATGGCGCTGCTGCCGCCGCCGCTGCCGCACTGACGGCGGCGCCGCCGCCACCGGGCCCGGCTTTGCCGGGGGCGCGGCCCCGGAGCTCCGCCCGCGCCGACCCCGCACCGCCCCCGGCACCCCCGCGAGTCACGGGGCGGGACGTGTCCTGGGATGCACCGCGAGTCCCGGAATAGGGACGTGTCTCCCGCGATGGGACATGTATGCTGGGATAGGACGTGTGTCCTGGGATGGGATACATGTCCTGGGATGGAACCACATGTCTCTGGGTGGACTTTTTGCTCTGGGATGGGACATGCGACCTGGGATGGCACAAGTGTGCTGGGATGAGGGGCCATGTGTCCCAGGATGGGGATGTGTCTCCCAGGATGAGACATCTGTACTGGGACCGGGCTGTGTGTCCTGAGATAGAACATGTGTCCCAGGATAGGATCTGTGTGCTGGGATGCAACCTATGTCCCATAGCAGACCCTGCTATGCAGACTGGGACGGAGATGGTAGCTGGTCCTGAGGGGCTGCCAGGAGGCTTTAGCCCTGCCATGGGACTGGGCTGGGGCCCTGCTGCCCACACCACACAGGCACAGCACTGGATGCCCTGACCAGCCTCACCTGGACATCCTCCATCCCCCACCCTCCCACCTGTGGTACCAGGGCTCTATTTGAGTTCAGCCTGAGCCCCCACTCCTCTCTCTGATGTGCTTGAGGTGCTGGTCTCCAGCTGCAGCCCTGATCAGCCCAACCATGGACCTGCCCTTCCAGATCCTGACCCCAGCCTCACCTCAGACCTGTCTCCTCTCTGTGGCTGTGCTGGATGACCCAGACTCTTGGCAACCCTCCCCAGCCTACCCTGTTCCCAGGCTGACAGTTCTGTCAGTCTGCTCAGCTCCCAGCCCTCAGGACACAGCCGATCCCGTGTAGACCCAGCACAGGACCCCTGTCTCTCTGGGGACAGTCTGCCCTTCCCTCTCCACTCCCAGCCCAACAGCGCTGTACCAGCCCACAGCTCTCAGGAAGCCCCAGCACTCCAGAAGCAGAAACCTGTTGTGAGCCCTTTGGAGCCTCCATACACACAAAGCAAGAGGACACTGAGGATGTGAGCAAGGCTGGAAACGTGGGGTGTTTAATGTAGCATGAGCTGTACAGGGAGGTCAGAATGCTGCCCCACACCACTGTGGCATCTACACAAACAAGAAGCCTGGCCAGCAGATAATCTAACGGAAGAGGAAGTGGCTGAGGCCAAAGGTTCTGTCAGAGCTGCCGGTGGGGAGCCAGCCCCTCCCCAGCAGAGGCTGTGGCGAGCAGTGACGGGACCTGCAGAGGGAACTGATGCAATCCATTCCCACCAAGGGTACCCAGCCCCATACTGCGACGCCCGCCCCACTGGCCCCCAGCTCTGCAGAAGGAAAGGGGGCCCTTAGTGGTTCATTGCCTTTCCTGATGGTGCTGAGCACCTTCTGCCCATCTGAGGCAGGGAGCACAGCATGGTGCATGGAGGAGGAACACGGTGCACGTGTCTGTGCTGGCTTGCACCAGGACACCAGCAGTCATGCTGTTCCCCTGGTGCCAGCTCAGCCAGTGCCACAGTGCCCAGCAAACCCGGCTATGGAGCAGGTGGGGGGGGGCGTGGAAGGAACTCCCTGCCCACCCCAGGTGAGCAGCTGCTTCCCAGTCACAAATGTGGCAGAGGTTGGAAATGGCTCCAACTCCTCCAGGTGCATCTGATCGGTCTCAAGAAGCTGGAGTGGGGGAATTCACACACTGAGGCAGGTGCTGAGGGTAGTGGTAGAAGGGTGGGTGGCTAACAGCATAATGGGGGTGGCATGCCCAGGATGAGAGGGCACAGGGGCTCCTTGGCCACCCAGCCTGGTGCAGAAGGAGTTTGGGGGGCTGGTGTTCAGGGGTCTCCACTGTACTTGATGAGGTGGCCACTGAAGGTGATGTAAGTGTCATACTCATCACTGAAGACTGCGTTCTCACGCTCGCCCTTGTAGAGCCGCACCCAGACCTCGTCCTGCTCCCGCAGCTCCAGCATGACACTCTGGCTCTGCATGATGCTGCGGTCACTCACCTGGGCATAGAGGATCACTACCTCTGCCCCGTTGTGCATGATGTGCAGGTACGTCTCCTTCTGGTTCCAGGTGTGCACATTGAGGCTGAAGTAGTAGATCCCAGGGACGTAGCAGTAAAACTTGCCCGTGAACATGTTGAAGTGGCTGTAGAGGTTGACAAACTCCGTGTCGAAGATGAGGGTCTGGTAGTAGTCATTGCTGTGCAGGGGTTTCTTGCGGCCCACCGAGAAGGCGGCATAGTGGCTCTTGCAGCGCTCCCCCGGGGCGCCCATGCTGCCCTTCTGTCCTTTGGGCCCTGCGTGGCCCCTGCTGCCGGCCACCCCCGTCTTGCCAAACTTGCCCTGGATGCCACGCTCGCCACGGTCCCCCTTCTCCCCTGGGCAGAGCAGGAGGGAGAGTTGGACTGTCAGGTGGGGGCCAGCACTGAACCCACACCCTGAAAGCCTGTCTGCCTTACAGAGAAGGATGGAGGGAGCAGGGATGCCCCAGTCCTGCCCTGCCCCCCTCCCCTGATGCTGCTGCCCAGAGGCCACCAGAGCAGTGGCTGCTCGCACCCTGGTGTGGCTCCTGCCCTCTGCTCATGCAGGGCACTGGACCACAGGTACCACCCCAGCTTCTTACTCCCAGTCTGTGCAAGAGCTGGCACTGGGAACCCAGTGTGGCACTGGTTGTGGGGCAACAGATTCTGGCACACAGAGTGGGGTCCTACCAGCCCTCACCTTTCAGGATGGTCATGTTGATCTGAGGCAGAGGCTGGTACTGGTCGGGCGGGGGGCAGCAGCGGACACAGCGGGGCCGTGGGGGCAGCCCCTCCTGGGCACCATCAGCCTTCTGCTCCTGTGTGGCCCTGGCAAGGCAGAAAGCAAAGCCCAACAGGGAGCTACGGAGGGGGCGGGGGCCCTCACGGCACCAAGGCTGCCTTGGCCCCCACTTTGCAGTGCCCTGGCCCTGGGGTCCCCTCACCTGGCAGCTTGGTGCCGGGCTGGGGCCTCTTCAGCATCTGTCCACCACTGCTGGTCGGGACTGGGTCCAGTCTGGCTCCCCACAGGGCAGGACAGCAGCAGGCAGAGCAGCAGGACACTGTGCACCCACAGCCCCTCCATGCCTTGGCAGTGCTCTGTGAGGTGCCAGGGACAGCTGAGGGGGACAGGAGTGTGGAAATGCCCAGCCCAGCACTGTCCTGGGCAGGACCTGTGCACTGCACAGTCCTAGGCTTCTGGCTGGACTGTGGGACACAGTGTCACCCCAGTGAGCACTTGGGGAGACCCACATTGGGGCAGTGTGGAGGCTCTGGGCTCACCAACATGTGGGCCAGGACCATGAAGTCTCCCAAGTCCTGGCACACGCAGCAGAGGGGATTACCTGGAGAGCTGAGGGTGGAGCAGAGCAGCAGGCTCTGGATGACCAGCCAAATCCTGGGCTGAGTGCTGCTGCTCCTGCTCAGCCTGGCTTCAGCTGCCTCCCATGAATGCCCAAGAGCAGCAATTTAGGGTGTCAGCACCTGAAAAATTACAGGCAGCTCCAGCTGCCATGAGGCAAATGTCAGGGTGCAGCCCTGCCTGTTTTGCGGACTCCAGCCCTGTCTGGGGAGCATATCTGCATCCCCACTCCTGCAAGGATGCAGCACAGGATGCACAGGCTCTGCAGGGGGCTCCTGTGCCCCAGGGGCTGCTAGCCAAAAGGTTTGCAAGGGCACAAGAACCACTTCTCCAGAGACATGGATGTGGGCTGGCAGCCCCAGCTCAGAGCTGGCTGCCACAGGGAGAAACCTTCCCGGGAGACCACATCCTATGTGGGGCCAAAACAAATATTTGCAGTGGTGGTGGCACCGTGGCCCAGCCCGGGCCCTCCGTGGCCCTTCCCTGCCTTATCGCAGCCATATCTGCTGGAGACGTGGGGCCGGGCACGCAGCACCTTGTCCTTTGGCCCCGAGGCGCCAGGCCCCGAGCCTTGGCCAAACAGGCGTGTGGCACTGCCCAGTGCTCGGCATCCCGCGGCAGCAGGGTCTGAGGTGGTGCTGGGCTGGGATGGGGTTGGCTGCTCCCCAGTCTCCTGTCTTAGCCAGGCACCTCCCTGGGTTGGGACTGGGTGCGGCCTTTGCTGTTCCCCCCTCCCAAGCGGCCTCCCCTGGCACCACCCAGCCATGCTCCACAGCTCTGAGGGATCCCAGAGCACCGGCCCAAGGGGCAAAGGGCCTGCACAGCCCTGCCCTGCCCTATGTCCTGGGGGTGGGCGAGGCCAGGAAGGATTTTTGGGGCAGAATCCTGTTGTTTTGGTGAATGCCTGTTCTTGGGTGGCTGTTACTCTTGTTCCCAGGCGGGGGGTCGGGGGACTGTGTGTGCTCCCACAGCGGGTGCGGAGGGCGTTCGAGACCAGGGCGGATGACTGGATCATGAGTCACTGGAACCGGGAAGGGGCGAAGGGATAGGGAAAAGCTCCAAAGGGTTTTTCCTACTGTTTGCACCCTCTGCTTAGCACCTGGCCCCTTTGCACAGTTCCCAGGCCCCTCTGTCCCAGCATCTCTTACCCCATTATCTTGGCCTATGTCTTGGTGCTGCCATGTGTGGGGAGAGGCAGGGCCGTGGGCACTCAGCTCCAAGGCAGGGGAGAGGCAGATTCATGGATAGAAGCATGGAGAAGGCCAAGTAGGGGCTCATGAGCAGGTATCACCCAGCTTGGCCCTGGCTCTGCTCACCCTGCCTGGCCTTGAGCCGCTGAGCATGGCATGGAGCATGCCAGGAGTTTGGAAAGCCTGTGGATTTCCCTCAGCTCTGAGACCATGAAACCAGACATTCCCCCAGGACCCAGAGCAGGCTCAGCCCTGGGGAAAACACAGTGTCACAGGGAGCTGCTCCATGAGGAGAAACTCTTCACCAGGAAGCACCAGACAGTGCTTCCCAGGCTGTTGGGAATGGAGGCAAGCATGTGGCACACACAGGGCACGTGGGGCTCTCTGGGCCCCCAGCACAGCCCCCCTGTACCCCACAGGTGTGCCGGGTGGGAGGTGCTCACGTGCGTGTGGGCACACACAGCCCTGCCGAGGGACGCGGTTTTTCCTGTCAGGGTTGGATGCTCTCCAGGAACGGTTGGAGATTTAAACTCAGTGGCTGCGGAAGCCTTGGGACTGCAAGTCAAAACATCCCAAAATACATTCCAGGCAGAGATAAAGACCAGGATGAAACAGAACAAACCCTGAGGGAGGAACAAGGGGCTCAGGGTGGCATGTAGGTGGCAGGACCTGCACCCCCTGCTTGTCCCTCCACTCAGGGTGGTGGATACAGACTTCCCTGCTCCACAGCAGCTGGAGCTGGGTTGCCTCTGGGGTCGTGCTGGTGGGACAGGACCCCCACATTCTGCTGCAGCAGCTGGAATAGTTGCAGAGCCCTTTTTTCCCCCCTGAAGCAGTGCAGACCCGGCAGGCAGCAGTGTGGGGGCTGCACGGGGTGGTTGCAGCCTTCCAGCTCCTGCAGCACCAGTAAGATGTTGTGCAGGGGACCCCAACAGCCAATGTGTCCCCTACAGAAATGCTGGGGGGGGGG
>NW_020885011.1:230016-345028 GCF_003945725.1 Corapipo altera | reverse complement strand
GGGGGGGCGCCGGGCCGGCAGCCGGGGGTCCCCACCGCGGGCCCCGAGCACCCTGCCCGGGCGGGAGCGGCGGGGTCTCCGGGGCTGTGCCCAGCGCGGAGGGCGCCGGGGGCTTCAGGGCCCCGCTCAGTCCGGTAGCTTGCCCGGGAAGAAGCGCGGGGGTCCCCAAGGGCGCGCTCGGAGGAGATGGGGGGGGTCCCCGTGTCCTTGTGGGGGGATCCCGTGTCCCTGCCCGGGGGTGTTGGCGTGGTCCCCGTGTCCGTGCCCGGAGGGATGCCTGTGATCGTGGCCCGGGGTTTCGGGGGGTCCCCGAGGCCGTGCCGAGGGCGATGCTCCGGGGTCCCGGCAGGGCGAGGGGCGCTCCCCCCCTCGCCCCAGCGGGGTCCCGGGCCGAGCAGCCGCACCGTGCTTTCCGTGCCCGCCGCGCCGGAGCCTCCCTGCCCGGGGTCGGCCCCCCACGCTCAATGCCGGCTCTGTTCTCCGCTCGGTCTGCTGAAAGGCACATTGAGACCCTGCGGGGAGCACGACCCGAGCCCAGCTCCGGGCGCGGGGACACGGACGGACCCACTGGGGACAGCCCTAGGATGTCAGCTGGGGACCCCTTTCCCTGCCGTGAGCTGGGGGTCTCTGCCCCAGGCTGCATGGCGTGGAACAAGCATGGATCCGGTCTTGGGGGCTTCTTGCCCCCTGCTCAGCCCGGGGTGCCCCTCTGCAGGAGTCCGGGCCACTGCCACGTCCACTGTGCTGCAGGGAGGGAGGTGGCAGTGAGGAGAACTGCCGGCACCCCGTCCCTGCGGGTGGGCACAGCCTGGGGTGGGCTTGTAGAGCCCACATGCCCGGAGGGATATACACTGTGAGCGAGGGCAGGGGTGGGGGTCTGTCTCTTAAGACCGAGCAGGTTGGGGTGTGTGCCCTGTGCTGTGCTTCCTGCTCAGGTGTTGACATCCTGCTCAGGCGGAGCTGCCACGTGTCTCAAGGTGTCCCTGTGGAGCCTGGGGAAGCACTCAGCCCTCACCAGTGGGGCCTGTTCCCAGGGCTGCAGGAGCTGGGCCAGGCCGACCAGCCTCCCCGGAGGCAGCAAAGGTCATCCTCGCCACCAGAGGGGAACCCACTCACTCCTGGGGCTGTGTGGGGACGTGCCCCAGGACACCCCGATACAGGGCTCACGCTGAGCCGGGTGCCTTGGCTTGCTGCCTGGGCTGCAGCGACCCTGGGCCAGGTAAAGGTGCTGGGCAGTCGTGTGTTCCTGCCAATGCACTGAGGCTCATTTGGTTTAGGGTGGTGTGGGGGCTAGGTGAGAGGGGCTGAGAGTGGTTCCAGCAGCAAACAGCCCCTGGGTGTGGTGGCTCCTACACGCATGAGGTGGGAGTACCTTCTCCTGCTACAGGAGAGGGGTTAGGGCCCCTCATGCTTGTGTCCTGCCGCCCCCCAAGCTCAGTTGGTGCCAGCTCCAGCAATCTGACCTTCTCCCTCCCCTCTTTCCGCTAGGTTCTCCTTGCCCCCACTCTAATGCCAGTCCCGCCCTGCCATGAGTCTATGAGCCCCCTCCGGATCAGCGTGGGTGGTCTGCCTGTCCTCGCGTCCATGACCAAGGGTGCTGACCCCCGCTTCCGACTGCGCTGGAAGGCCATCGTGCTGTCCTCAGCCTGTGTGGGGTTCGTGCTGCTGCTCCTCTGCCTGCACCGCTCCTCCCCAGCACGACATGGCCCCCCCAGCCCTCGGACCTGGCAGCTCGGCCTGCGGGCAGGGGACCGCTACAATGACACCTACCCGCTGTCCCCCCCCCAGAGAAACCCCGAGGGCGTGCGCTACCGCATCGCTGTCATCGCGGACCTGGACACGCAGTCCCGGGGCTCCCAGGAGCACACCTGGTTCAGTTACCTGAAGAAGGGTTACCTGGTGCTGTCAGACAGTGGGGACAGCGTGACAGTGGAGTGGGACAAGGACGAGACCATGCTGCAGTCCCACCTGGCTGAGAAGGGCCGGGGCATGGAGCTCTCTGAGCTGGTGGTTTTCAACGGGAAGCTGTACGCCGTGGACGACCGGACCGGCGTGGTCTACCAGGTTGAGGGCAACAAGGTGGTGCCCTGGGTGATCCTCCCGGATGGGGATGGCACCGTGGGGAAAGGTGAGCTCCTGTCCTGCCCTGTGGATGCAGAGCAGTGATGCTCTTTTCAGCTTGTTGAGGTGGGGTGCACCTTTCCTGTGACCCCTGTGCCTGGCCAGGATGGGGGCAATTCCTGCCCAGGGTCCAGCTGCATGGGGGACACTGTGCCCAGCACTGGCCTCTAGGGTGTGGTGTTCAGGGTGTGGGGCCAGTCTGATGCCCTTGTGCTGGCCAAGCCCCCCTCAAGCTATTCTCTCCACCGCAGGCTTCAAGGCAGAGTGGCTGGCGGTGAAGGATGAGCACCTGTACGTGGGGGGACTGGGCAAGGAGTGGACCACCACGACGGGGGAGGTGGTGAATGAGAACCCCCTATGGGTGAAGGTCATCGGCTACAAGGGCGACGTGAGCCACGAGAACTGGGTGGCAAACTACAATGCCCTGAGGGCTGCAGCAGGGATCCGACCCCCAGGTATGGAGCGGGCGCAACCTCCTGCCACCCCATATCCCACACCCTTGACGGCTCCGGGGCTGGTCACCCTCCCTAGGGATGCTGGGACTGTATTATACTGGGTGAGATTAAAAGGCCATTGGCAGTCAGAGACCTCCCTGTGTCCTGGCACAGAGGCCAGAGCCTTCCCCTGCCCTGGCCATTTCCCCCTCCTGAGTGTGCCACAAGCAGCTGGGGTGGCTCAGCTGACACTGGGTGGCAGCCAGGCCCCTGGGCAGAGTGAGCTGTGCCAGGTGCCCCTGTCGGGCTCTGGAAGGGACTGAGATGTTACTGCTGAGCAGTGGGGCAGGAGGAGGCAGAAATGTTCACAGGGGCTGCCTGTGCAGGGCTGCAACCTGTGAAGTGTTTTGGAGGGGAGGGGGAGGGTCTCGCCCCAGCCCGGCCAGTGCCCGTGTGCCCCATGCGGTCACACTCCACTTCCTGCCGCAGGGTACCTGATCCACGAGTCGGCCTCCTGGAGCGACACGCTGCAGCGCTGGTTCTTCCTGCCGCGCCGCGCCAGCCACGAGCGCTACAGCGAGAGGGCGGACGAGCGGCGAGGCACCAACCTGCTGCTGAGCTCCACCCAGGACTTCGGGGACGTGACAGTGGGGCACGTGGGCGAGGTGGTTCCCACCCATGGCTTCTCCTCCTTCAAGTTCATCCCAGACACAGATGACCAGATCATCGTGGCGCTGAAATCAGAAGAGGACAACGGCAAGATCGCCAGCTACATCATGGCCTTCACGCTGGATGGGCGCTTACTCCTGCCCGAGACCAGGATCGGGAGTGTGAAGTACGAGGGCATCGAGTTTATTTAAAAGACTTTTGGACCGAGTGGAGGGGCGCGGGCGGCCGAGGGGCATGGGCAGTCCCTGCCAACCTGCTTCCAGCCTGGGCTCTGCGAGGGATGCCGGACAGCACTCCCAGCTCTGTTCTTGGCCGTGGCCTCTCCCGTAAAGCATTGGCTGTGCTGCAGCAGGCATGGTGCGAGTGTTTCGACAGTGGCACCTGGTGGCAAGGGACCGCCACCACAGGGTGCTCCCGGCCCCGGTGGCAGTGACCACATCCCGGAGCATCGGTTTCCGGGCAGGCCCCGCTGCAGTCCTTAGTGCCCAGCCCCGAATTGCGACAGACCCCTCTGTGGTGGGTCAGCGATTCTGGTGACATCCGGTCTCTGGGTTTGCAGCTGAGCCCCAGCTCTGCAGCTCTGCCTCATGTGCCGCGGGGCTCCCCAGGCAGAGGAAGGGGTGTGCAGCTGAAGCGAGTCAGACCCAGATTTCATCAGGCTTTTTCCCCAGAAGCTGGTTTTCCTTCCCTTTTCCCATAAGCTGGGTGAGGTGATGGCTGGGGTGACAGGTGGCCTGTTTCTGGGAAAAGTCATACGTAGGAAGGGACAGTGGCTGTGTCCCTCTGCCTCTGTCACCATGGAGGGTGCAGCAGTTCCAGCACCACTGGTAGCACTGGTTCCACCACCACTCCTGGTGCTGTGGTACTGGCACAGTGGCCCTGCCTGTGGGGCAGGGGCAACAGGTAGTCTCAAGCAACTGATGGGGCCACCAGCCATGGCCAGTGTAACGTGGGCCCATTCTAGTGCCATTCCCAGCCCACCTCCTGTGAGCCATGTGTGTGCTGGCTGTGTCTCTTCTCCCAGCCCTGGCTGCACATGGCTCCAGCCCCAGAGCTGTCAGCTCCAGGAAGAGCTGAGCCCTGGACAGGAGCTGCTGGAAGCTGGCGGTGGCATGCATGGCCCTGCTGTCCAAGGGCTGCTGTGCTCAGTGCAGGAGCAGAGCCAGAAGCGCCAGCTCAGCTTCCCAGGGCTGACAGCAGCTGGGAAGCATTCGTAGCAGCCCGAGGCTTTGGCCAGGGAGCCTTCCCCAGCATATTGTGAAATCACATCCGCAGCCTGTGGCCTCTGGCAGGAACTTGCGCAGTTTCAGGAGCCAGAAGTGTCAAAGGGGCATCTGCTGGCCCCAGGGCCCTTCTGACCCCTCTGACCTTGGGGGATGTGGCCTGTGGCCTGCCCACGCTCCCCGGCTCAGCCCTGCCCTGCTCCAGGTCACAGGGCAGCACATCCTCACGCCAGGGCCAGTGTTTGGTTGCATGCTTTTCCTGGTTTGGTCCCCCTTAACACCCTGCCCCTGGAGCAGCTCTGCCAGCAGGCAAGCCTTCAGCGAGCTGGGCCTGCCTACTGTGGTTTGGGGGGGCCTTGGGCCCACCATGCCCCCTTGTTGTGCCCTGGCACTGTCCTGCTGGGGGTCCAGCAGTCCTCAGGGAGGGAGGGGGCCTGTTGGTACAGTGACCAAGCTGTAGTTGGGTGGAAGGACCTGCAGAGGACAGAGCCCTCCCAAGAGCCCAGACAGGCTCTCTCCGCCTCATCCCTGTTTACGCTGTCGGCACCTTCTCGAGCCGTGCGGGGCGCGGACGAGGCCAGACACGTGTTTTCGTTTAGCCCAGACAATGACTCAGCCGGCGCTGGGCTGCGAGCAGATGCGCTTGTCTCCTCTGGACATGGACCTGTCCCCAGTGCCGCGGGCAGACCTGGCTTCAGCCCCTGCATGTGGCCTCGGGGCCATGCAGCTCCCAGCCCAGGGCATCCAGGGTGCGTTCCCGGCCCATGCTGGTGCCAGCTGGCCCTGGGCCACTATGGCCACTCAGCCATTGCCTGCACTTCACTTGGCACAGCCTCTCCTGGCCTTACTCACCCTCCTGACTCAGGGCCAACAGCTCCATAGCACCTGTCACGGCCCCAGGGCTGTGCCAGTGACTGTGCTGGTGGCTATCCGTGCCACATGACCCCTTCTTGTCCCCTGGGGTGAAGCATCCCTGGGCCCCAGACCTCAGCCCTGTGGTACCCTTGGAGCAACAGCACCGGTGCCTTGGGCAGCCAGGCTGGCAGGAATCCTGCTGCTGCTGGAGTCTCTGTAGACCATGAGTGCTGCAGTAGAGCTGGGGACCTGAAGCCCCATCTCCAGGTGCCATCAGCATCCTGGCACTGTCAGTACTGTCACCTCCCACATGTTTCCTGAAGCCTCAGGCAGGGATTGGACAAGGTCTGGGTGCCCACAGTTCCACTGTTTCTTCTTGTCCCAGAGTCCAAGCAGGTCCAACACCTCCTTCCACCATGAGCAGCTGTGGGAGTGCCATGGCAAGAGGCTGTCTTGGGAGCAGCTGTTGTAGCCACAGTGGCAACTATCCCTGCTAACATGTGCCCATGACACCTGGCCTGGCTGTGCTTGGAAGCTGTGTCTCTGCCCAGAGGCAGAGCCAGACTCCCTGCCCGCTCCGCTGGGACAGAGGCACCGTAGGGGAGATGGAGCACAGCTGCCCGGGCACGGGGTGCAGGTCCAGTGACAGCAGCAGCGCCCCGACACCTCCACGGTGACACAGCATGGAGGTTTTGATGGGGATAGAGTCTTGTCTTTACATATTAGGTGCTGTGGGCATTGGTGTTTGGGATTGGTGCTGGGAAAAGTGTTGGTAACAGACATATTTTTATTACGGCTGAGGAGCGCTTGTGCAGCTCGAGGCCTTTTCTGCTCCTCATCCCACCAGTGAGGGGCAGTGGGGACACAAGGCTTTGGGAAGGGACACAGCCAGGACAGTGACCCCAGCTGACCCAAGGGATATTCCATACTGTATGGCGTCATGCTCAGCATATAGAGCTGGAGGAGGGGGGGGACATTAGGAGTTATGGCCATTTGTCTCTCCCAAGTCACCATCACACGTGCTGGAGCCCAGCTGTCCTGGGGATGGCTGAGCACTTGCCTGCCATGGGATAGGGGTGAAGGAATTCCTTGGTTTGCTTTGCTTGTGTGTGGCTTTTGCATCACCTGTAAAACTGCCTTTACCTCAGCCCAGGAGTTTTCTCACTTTCACCCTCTCCATTCTCTCCCCACCCCACTGGGGGGAGTGAAGCTGTAGGGGCTCAGCTGCCCACTGGGGTTAAACCCCAACACACAGCCAGGACAGGGACAAGGTGGATTTTTGGAGTTGTGCTAGAGGGCAGGAGCTGCTGCCCAGGGGGAGAGGCCTGAGGCCTCGGGAAGGTCGCTGTGGTGCAGGACCTCCGGTCGGAGTGGGAAGTGGGCAAGGGGACTCGGGGGTAGGACAAGCTGGGCTGGAGGGGCTGAAGTGGGGAGAAACGCTCGGGCACGACCAGAACCCGTAGCCTGCGCGGAGATCCAGTGCTCCTCTCGGCGCGGGCAGCTCCGGAGCGGGGGCGGCGGGTCCGTGGGTGGTGGGGCCGGGAGTGACGGGGCCGGGGGCGGACGGGTTGCTCTGGGGCGGGGGCGGCCGGTGCCCGCGGCGGGGGCCGTGCCGGGGCGGGGGCGGCGGTCGCGGCGGAGCCGCATCCCGCGGAGGGCGGGCGCAGCCGGGCTGGCCCCGCGCCACGCGGAGGAGGAGCAGCAGATCCCCGGAGCACGTTAAAGAGCGAGGCCGAGCGCGGCGGGGAGGAAGCGAACGGCTCCGTGGAGGCAACGGAGCGGCGGCCGCAGAGCGCCCGCCCCGGCCGGACCCAAGTTCCCGGCGGCGGCTCGGCCGGGCCCGGCGGTGGGTGCGGGATCGGGGCCGGTGGCCGAGCCCGCAGCCCCGCACCATGCCCGCCGCGCTGCCCAGCCTGCTGGCCTGGCTGGCGGTGCTGCTGCTAGGCAGGGCCCGCCCGGCCGACGCCTGCAGCTGCTCGCCCATCCACCCGCAGCAGGCCTTCTGCAACGCCGACGTAGGTGAGCGCCGCGGGGACCCCCGGCCCGAGCCCCGCCCGGCCCGGCCCGCGCCAACTTCCCAGCGGGGGAAGGGGCGGAAAGTTGGCGCGGGGCGGGCGGGGAGGGGGCAGAGCCCCCCGACTCCCGGCACCTGCCCGCAGCCCCGGCCCGGCCCGGGGGTGTGTCGGCGGGCGCGGATGCGCGGCCGGGCGCGGTCCCTCCGTCCGGGCTGTGCCCGACCCTCCCCGCGCCTCCCGCCGTCTCGGGGGGACCCCCGCGCCCGCCATCCCTCCAGGGGGCGGCCGGAGCGCGGCTCCGCCGAGGCCGGTCCCCACTGGCCGCCTCCCCGGTGAGTGACACGGGTGGGCCCGGCCTCCCCCGACTCTGATGACACCGCGGAGGTACGTGGCAGCGCGGGGCTGGGGCCTGGGGGCGGCTGGGGCCCTCCAAGCATGGCCACGGCACGGGCCCAGAGCCCGGAGGAGCCCCCGGCCCCGGGAGCCACCGCCACGGGCTTGGTCACCCCCGTCTACTCCTTATTTCCAGGCATTTCCTTTCCCCCGTCCCACTTTGTTCGGCTTGGATGCTGCTGAAAGGGAGGGCTTGGCAGCGCCGGGATCTGGATTCCTCTTTCTATGAATAATGCCCTTATTAAATTTTAACATATGAACCGAACAGGCCGGCCCCAGTTCCCGGCGCTTCCCTTCCCGGGGCCGTTCCCAGGCTCAGCTGGAGAGGTAACATTCCCAAACACTGAGGCAGCCCCAACCTCTGGATGGCCCTGCCCTCTCCCTTGCTCCAGAGCCAGGATGCTCCTGACAGATTCCCAGGCTTCCCTTGCGCCTTCCAGAACCCACTCCTAGCCTTTCTCCTCTGCGAGGGCAACTCCTGCAGCACTTGGCTGCTGCTCCACATGCCCGGCTCTGCCCAGCCTCACAGTGAGGCACGTTGGGGACAGGGAGGATTTGAGACAAAATGGAGCACTGGATATTTGGAGGTGCTTCTGGAGGTGTCCCTGGCCCGCAGGATGCCCTGTGCCCCCTCTGGCAGCGCGGCTGTGGCTTCCCATCACACTCCTGTCAGGATCAGCTTTCGGGGCACTTGTGACTCACTGCCTGTCGTGGGGTGCCGGCTCAGCCCTGACTCAGCTGCTGAGTCACCGTCTGTCTTGGCGGCCCCAGCTGTCTCCACCGTCCCCTGGGAGGGCACAGCCTGGCTGGGCTTTGGTCTCCTGCTGCCCCACTACCCTCAGCAGGTGCCTGTCCTGCGAGTGCCCAGAGCCCATCCTGCCAGGGCAGCCTCCTCCCGTCTGTGCTGCCACCAGCACTGGCACCTTCTGGCTCCCAGCCCAGGTGCCCTGTGCTGCTCGTATGTCAGTTGTGCCTTGTGTGGGTCCGAGTGGGGACAGTGCTGGTTTTGGGGATGGAGCAGGGCGTGTCCTGGGATGATCCTGTGATCCCCGGCCTTTTGCTGCTTCTCATCTTCCCCCTGGATGCTCTCTGGAGCTGGGATGCTCCTCAGACAGCTCCATCCCTGCAGGTGTGCAGAGCCCAGGGAGAGTGTGGGGCCCTTGGTGCTGCCAGGACCCTTCCCAGCTGCTGTGGCTGGAGGGGCCCATGTCCAGGCTGGGTCCTTGACAGAGATGTGGTGGTGTGGGAATGGCTGATGTCCTGTGGTGCTGGGTGGGTGCACCCGAGGTGGCCAGTGGGCCCCAAGGCTCACACTCAGCCCTCAGTAGAGGTGATCAGGGTGAGTGCATTGTGGGGTCTTGGCCCTGGAGGCTGGCACCCCTGTTCCATAGCATGGGGAGCACCTGCCATATCCCTCTGTGCCTCCCCATGGCCCCTTTGCTCTTGCACCTCCTCTGCAATCGCTCTGCCCTGGAACAGGGCTGGAGCAGCTGCAGCCCAGGGCTGCACTTCCAGGCAGTGCAGGGGAAGGCCCATGCAACTCTGCGTTGGACATGGGGTGCCTGAGGGACTGGGGGTCATGGAGAGGCTTGGGTGTTGTGTCACTGGAGCTGGTGACTTGGAACAAGTGATCTGCCAGCCTACACTTGCACATCCTGGCCAGTGAGATGTGCAGGGGGTTTCTGCAGGGCCCGAGGGCTTGGGGCTGCCCTGTCCACCGTCCCTCACTGGAGCCATGCCTGGGCAGTGGGGACTGGAGGTGCTCTGGCAGGGCCAGAGATGCTCGGCTGCCTGGTGGGGCCACAACCAGGCCAGGGGCCACAGCAGGAAACCTGGCTTCTGCTCAGTCCCTTCTGGAGCAGCGTGGGGATGTGGAGCGTGAGGGGGGTGATGCTCAGCCCTTTTGGGCACGGCCGTGGCTTTGGCCCTGTGTGGCAGCACCACTCCCGGAGGGGCCGATGGGGTGGGGGAGAGCAGGAACTCGGTGCCGCCTGGGGCGGGGGCACCTGGGCTGTGGCCCTTGGCAGTATTGTGCCGATTCCAGTCATCCCAGTGTGTGGGGGCTGCCAGCAGCCAGTAAGGACCGCGCAGAGGGGGAGGTTTGGTGGGAGTGGTGAGAGCCGTCCGTGCCGGGGAGGTGCGGCTGCCTGCCGAGCCTGGCGGGGCCCGGCATTGCCGGTGCCCGGTGCCGCCCCGGCGGGCGCGGCGGCCGGAGCCCTCCCGTGCGGAGGGGCCGTGGGCAGGCGCGGGGGCCGCGCTGAGTGGGCTCCCTGCGCTCCGTCACGGCCGGGATGACGCACGGCCATGGCAGACCCGCGGCTCCCGCAGCCCCACGGGCAGCGGGGAGCCCCCGCGGCCTCCGCTGCCTCCCCGCTGCGGGACCGCCCTGCTCAGCCCCGCACCTCCAGCCTCAGCATCTCTAAGCCGCTGGGCCGGGGCGGGGGCGAACATTCCGCCGCCCCTGCGGCTGCTGGGGTGCGGGCAAGCACTTGTGGGGTGGTTGTTGCTCGTGTGCCAGGCAGAGCTGGGATGCAGGAGTCCCTGCCGGGGTGATTTGCCGGCTCTGCAGCTCTGCTGGGCTCAAGCGGGGCTGGAATGACCCCGGGGCTGCCTTCACTACGGAGACGGGTGCCTGGGCTGGCAGTGCCGGGTGGGCAACGGACAGTGCTGGCACTGGCAGCCGGCCCTTCTGCTCCGATGCTGCCAGCAGCCCAGGAGAAGGGAGCTTTGTTCCCTGGGCATCCAGCCTGGCACCAGCTTCCTGGATGCAGCCTCCACAGTCCACGGCCACTGGTGCTTCCTGGGCAGCTGTGGGCAGGTGTGGGCAGGGTGGCTTGGAGGGGTTTGGGGTGGGATGGTGGAGGAAGGGGCAGCCAGTCAGGACACCCTAGGCTGGGAGGAGGGGGCCTGGGGGTAAAGGTCCTTTGTGCTGCTTTTCTGCCCATGGGGAACAGGTGGGCACAGCAGTGTCCTGAGCTGGGGCACCCTATGTGGAGCCAGGGTGGATAAACCTCACAACTGGCAAGTCCAGAAAGACATCCTGGTGGGTTTGTGGCACTGAGTGACTGTGTGTCCCCAGCTTTGCTTCTGGAGCTGGTGGCTGCCCAGGATGGCAGCAGAAGGGGTGGGTGACATGGCCAGTGGGGGCACTGGCATTTGGGGAAGTCTAACTGCTGGTCCCTATGCACCAGGGGTTTCCTCCATCCCTCAGCCAGTCTCCTTGTCCCAGGCTCTCCTCAGGGCTCTCTCCACCATCCCTGTGGCTGCCCTCCCCACCACCCTGGTTCCTGGCGGGCGCGGAGCAGCTTGGCTGCGCCGTGGGGTCTTGGCGGGGAAAGCACAGCGCGGCCGTCCCCTCCACAAAGCTGCACTGTTCAGAACAAATCCACCCAGAATTGGGCTGCATTTTTGTCAAGTGATTCATCAGCACGTGAATGGAAAAGGCTGGAGCCCACTGAACCAGTAACCATTCCCCACACAGGAGCCATGGGGCCAGCACTGGTTGCACCCAAGTTAAGCCACCAACACACAGGGCCTGGCACACGTGGGGACACAGCGGCCGCAGGGCTGAGGGGCAAGGGGTGGCCCGTGCCTGCAGTGGCCCCAGCATGCTGCTGACAGAGGAGTGGGCGCTGTCTTCAGGCACAGCTGAGATGCTGCCAGTGTGCCTGGACAGCCCAGCCCTTCCCAAGGGATGGGAGCATGGCTGGGAAAGCTTCCAGTGCATCCCTGGTACCAGCAGCCATTGCATGCCCCAGCCCTGCACAGAGCGAGTGCCCCCCTTGACCAGGGACAGCTCTTTCAGGAAGCCTCTTCCCTGGTCCCTGCTCACGCTGGTGCCACCCTCACCTTTCCAGAGTAAGCTCTGTTGGTGCTTGCTGGTACCCACGTGTGGCTGTGCCCCTCTGACCTTCAGCTGAAATAGCCCATCCACGTGCCCCCATGCCCAGCAACATTTATAGACCGCGGTCAGATTCCCTCCTGGCCATGCCAGGTGGGAGAAGCTCCTCTATGCCAAGCTGTGGGTGACCCCCACACATCCCTGACCGCTCCCAGCCCAGCACATTTTTGGTGGGGACTTGAGCCGGGATGAACTTTGTGAGAGTGCCCAGCTCTCTGTCCCCCACCCCACAGTGCATACACAAGGTTGGCAGGGCACCAGGGAGCCCTGCAGGAAAGGGGGTTGGCCTTCCCATGGGATGGAGGTACCCTGGCAGAGTGGGGAGTCCTACCAGCCCATCTCCTGCAACCAGGCCTCCTCCCTACTCAGAGTGCTAAGCAGGAGCTGCAGCTTTGGGGCTGCCACTGTCCTCTGCACTGTCAGCATCCCCAGTGCTGCCTGGGAATTCCAGTCCCCACACCAGTGGAGGGAGCCAGGCAGGGCTGGGAGCTGCAGGTCTCAGCAGGGGGACCCAGGCAATCCACACAGCACAGCACCAAGCCAGCTCCATGTCCCAGCTGGTGAGTAAGGGTGAGCTGGCTGCCCGCCCTGCCCAGCACCCTGTGGGTCACTGCCACGTGCTGAGCACTCACATGCCGGATCGTGTATCCTGGGCTGTGCTGGCAGCGTGACCTCAGGGACCCTGCCATGGCAGAGCTATCCCCAGGCTCAGGGTGCTGCACCTCTCTGGCCCTGGGGCTCCTAACCTTGTCCCTCAGCACCCAGCGCTGGGACCGCCTCAGGGCCACCAGTGCTGGGAGGGCTGTTGCCTTTGGCCAGGCTGCTTGGGGCTGCTGGCTGGGCCCTCACTGCCTCCTCCCGCTGCCATGGCTCTTGCTGTCCCAGATTGTTTTTCAGGCAGCAGGGGCAGGAAGCAACACCCGCGGCCCCAGTCCTGGGAGGATGTGGGTTCTGCGCCTGCACAGCACAGTGCTCCACGTGAGGCAGGAACCATCAGCTGGAGCATCGCCCTGGGGCAGCTGGGACCCCACTGTGGTGGGACAGGGATCCTGTGCTCCAGGGTGCAAGGGCAGCCTTGTCGTGGGACCCTTGCTCTCCCAGCATCGGGTGCAGAGAGGCTAGCAAGGGTCTGGTGAGGCTGGGGACCCCAGCCAAAGGTGCTGGCGTTTGGTGGGCAGCGCAGGTGCCCACACTGGCCTTGGCGAGCAGCTGGGATCGTGCCACGGGGACGTGGCTCTGCCACCCTCTGTAAGGTGATTCTTTCCCAAAGATGATTGTCCAAATCGCTCCCTCTGCCCTTCCCTCCTCTGGCCTGGCCAGGCCACTCGGGCACCTGGATGGGGCCCTTGTCAAAGACTGGTTTAATTAATGACAGTGGGACAAACACCATGGTGCAGGCAGGTTTTAACTCTCTGTGCCATCTGAGTGATGGGCACAACTCCAGGCAGGGCCAGCCTGCACCCAGGAATCCATCAGAGACTGAGCCAGCGCTGGCGAAGGGTGAACGCTCTGGCACAGGTGGTGGCAGCAGGGCCGGGCAATCCTGGGATGACCTTTCCTTTTCACCCTGTTGCAATGCTGCCAGTCACCATCATGCACGTGCCAGAGCCCCATTCCTTTAGGGACAGCAGAGGACAGTTGGCTCTGTGGGCAGCTGAGCATCTGTGGGGAGGGCAGTGGGGTCTGCTGTGGGCAGTAGCCCCTTATGGGTGTGGGAATCACTGTGGGATGCAGGGGCTGAGTGGGACTGGTCACCTTCACTTACCTCACCTTTCCCTTGCAGTGATCCGAGCCAAGGCCGTCTCTGCAAAAGAGGTGGATTCGGGGAATGATATATACGGGAATCCGATCAAACGCATCCAGTATGAAATCAAGCAGATCAAGGTAACAGGGCACATCAGGGCAGGAGGCTGAGGGGGATGGGGTACCCCTGCACCAGCCACTCACTCGTGCCTCTGCTCCCCAGATGTTCAAGGGCCCCGACCAGGACATAGAGTTCATCTACACGGCTCCGTCGACTGCCGTGTGCGGCCGGCTGCTGGACACCGGCGGGAAGAAGGAGTATCTCATCGCAGGTGGGCACTGGAGGGGAAGGTGCTCGAGGGGTGCCAGGACAGTGCTGACCCTGCTGCCTCACCGACCCCTGGAGACACCTGATGTGTGTGCCTGCTCCCTGGGCATGTTCCCCCCCGTCCCTCAAGCTCTTACCACCAGCCCTTGGGGGACCCCCCAGCTGTGTTCTGGCTACACTTGGCAGCCCTGGCTGTGGTGGAGGCAGCTGGGGGATGAGCCTCTGCTCCCTGGGGGGTCACCAGAGACAGTGCACAGTGAGGGGACCCAGGCACCTCGAGTCAGTTTGGGGTCCTGGGGCACTGGGGGGGACCCCCTGAGTGGTCTGTCTGGCCTCTCCCCAGGCAAGTCGGAGGGCAATGGCAAGATGCACATCACACTCTGCGACTTGGTCTCCACTTGGGACTCGCTGACCCCAACCCAGAAGAAGAGCCTAAACCAGCGGTACCAGATGGGCTGCGAGTGCAAGGTGAGTGACCAGGCTGTCCCCCAAACACCCCACACCAGAGGGATCTGCAGCCCCCAGGGAGGGGTGGGTTCCGTGGGGAGACGCTCTTCCCTGTCCTTCAAGGATGAAGTTGTGCAGAGACAGCATGGCCAGGCAGACAGGAAGGGTGGCTGAGCCTCTGGCTCCCTCTGGCTGGGAACTGAGGCCAGCCCTGGGACCAGCACCCAGGGGTTCCCTCAGTCCCCCTGCATCTGGGTCATGTCCCCAGCATGCCTCACAGTGCAGAGTCAGCCTGGAATCTGTGTTAAGAGATGGGGGAGTGGATGAAGCAGAGCTGTGCAGGACCCCCAACCCAACTGCCCCACACTGCTTCCTCCCAGCCCAGTTTCCCCCGCCGGGGTGATGGGTGACAGTCTCTGTCGTGCACAGATCTCGCGCTGCCTCTCCATCCCCTGCTTCGTCTCCTCCTCGGACGAGTGTCTTTGGACAGACTGGGCGATGGAGAAGAACAACGTGGATGGGCGGCAGGCGAAGCACTATGCCTGCATCAAGAGGAGCGACGGCTCGTGTGCCTGGTACCGCGGCATGGCCCCCCCCAAGCAAGAGTTTCTCGACATTGAGGACCCCTAAGCCAAACGAGCGCATTCCAGTAGCCAGTAGAAAAAACCTGCGAGATGTTAGACTGGTCCATGCTGATATCAAATCCTGGAGACAGCATGAAAATCTGCTCGGCCGCGGGGGTCACCGGAGGCTGCCATGTGCATGCGGGGGGCAGGGACCGGGACCCACTTCGTCGCAGGCACCTGGCAGCCCACGGCCACACTGGGCAACTTGGGCTTGTGCAGGGCCGAGCAGGGTGTGGGGACTGCCCTGCCAGGGTCATGACTCCCCGGCCATGCTTGGCCCTGCCCTGGCAGCTGTGAAGGAATCGAGCCCTTTTGAGTGGCGGGAGCTGCCCCAGCTGCGTAGCAGGTCTACCAGTGCCCGCCGTGGGAGCCGCCCCCCGCAGCTCTGGCCAGGCAGCCCTGCCCACCGCAGTGCCCAGAGACCCCCGTCCCCTCCCCACCCACTGCCCATCCCCTCCCCCCGGGGTGTAGGAAGGGTACCTCTCTGGGCAGGGGCTCCAGAGGGCTTTACCATGTGGCAGAGCCCCCAGCTGAGTGCAAGGGGCTCCGGGCCTTTCACAGGGCCAGAGGACTCCTGTGCAGGTGCCTTGTCTGAAAAAGCTGGAAGGGCACGCTAGCATGTCAGGGGTGACCCCCACATGCACCTGGGCACTGCTGCTCCTCTCTCCACATGTTCCTCTCTCCAGTGGGCTCCATTCCCCTGCAACCTCCTGCAGATCCTTCTGCAGCTGCCACCGCTGGAGAGGTTGAGACCCACTGGGCTTGGCAGGAAACCCTTGGCAGAGCACCCAGGAGCCAGAGCTCTGGCTGCGCAGGCATGGGGTGTCCATCCTTGCCTCGTGCAGCTTTGGGCTGTGCTGTGGCCCTCAGCACCACTGCAGCCAGGAGAGCTCCCTCCTCCATGGTGTCGGGGATGGAGCCTGGAACCGGCGGCAGGGCAGCTGCAGGAAAACCTGTCCCCTCCAGTGAACCCCCTGCACTCCTCGGCCCCACATTCTCTGAGCCATCCCCACGCTGCAGCGGTGCTGGCGTGTGCCGCAGAGCTGCCCCACTGCGACGCCCGTGGCACTGGCACGTGCACCCACGGCTTTGGGAGCGTGCCAGGAATGCTCCCCGCGGCCCTGCATCGGGGGCATTTTCATGCTGTGTGTCCCTGTAAGGTTTGAGATGTCGTACTGGACCAGTCTGGGCAATTGCAACATATTAAAGAGAAAAATTAAAAAGAAAGAAAAAGAAAAAATACCCCCACCCAACCTTTACTCAGTCCCGACCGCGCATCCCAGGCGCTCTGTATGGCTGTACCCGCTGTGCTCCTGTCGCTGCTGCTCCTCTGTCTTTGACTTCAATATCGCCAGTTGTTTTGCCGCCGGCTCTGTGGTCCCTGTGCCGTGATTTCCGTCTCCTCATCCGGCGCTGGAGCCGCCCCGGTATCGGCGGGGGGGTCCGTGCCGGGAGCTCCCGGGGAGGGGAGACGATGGGCGGGGGCCCTGCGGCGGCTCGGCCAGGACCCCCCCGGCTCCGCCACCCCTCCGGATCCAACCGAACACCCCCGGGCCACCCGGTCCTCCTCAGCCGCGGAGAGGAGGGATCCACGCGGGGCTGCCGGAGGGCAAGGAACGAGAAGGCGAGGGGAAGAGCTGCTGCAGGGCCACCTTCAGATACCGGCGGCAGCGCTGAGCGCGGGGTCCGACGAGGTCGGGATGGGGACCGGGACCGGTGCCGGAGGGGGTCGGGGCTGGGGCTGAAAGGGGGCGCGGTCTGTGCCGGAGGGGGCGGGCCCGGGGTGTGACGGGGCGGGGCCGCGCTCAGAGCCCCGCGTCCGGTCCCGCGTGGGGCGGTCCCGCGTGGCACCGCCCGCCGTGCGGCCGCGGCCCGGGACTCGCAGCGGGCGGAGCTCATCTCTCCGTTGGCTGTTCCGAGCGAGCGGGCGGAGCGTGCCCGGCCCTGGGCTGTGCCGAGCAGGCGCCGCGGCCGCGCAGAGGCGGAGCGGGGCCGCCCCGCGGGGCCGGCGCGGAAGGAGTTTGTGCCGGCGGCGGGCGAGAGGCGTTGCGGTGACACGTGCGTGCGGCGGGACCCGGATGGTGAGCGCTGCCGGGGTCGGGCGGGACGGCCCGGGGGGCGCCGGGGTCTGCGCTTGGCTCCCGCCGCGCTGCCCTGCCCTGCCGGCGGGGCCGGGCGGGTCGCACATGGCGGCGCTCGGGGCCGGGGCGGGCGGGGACCGTCCGAGGGGACCGGGACGGGCGGCGGCGGGTCCGGGCCGCGACCAGTGGCCCTGAGAGCCGGAGCGGGGCGGGAGGGGCCCTCCGTTCAGCCGCCCCCTCTCTCCTCCGCAGCCGCGGCCGCTGGGCCCGCCGAGCCGGCCGCCCACGGCGATGATCGCGGAGAAGCTGCGGGAGGCGCTGGAGCCGGTGCGGCGGGAGGCGGCGGCGGAGCTGGGCCGGCCGCTGGCCGCCGCCGCCCGCTCCGTGCTGCAGCAGCGCATCGAGTTCGCGCCCGCCCGGCGCGGCCTGGCCGGGCAGCTGGAGCACCTGCGGGACAAGTACGAGCACATCGGGGTCGAGGCCCTTGGCCGCCCCCTCGGCGTGGCCGGCAGCCCTCCGGAGCGGCCGCAGAACCCCCAGGGTGAGTGGAGGGGGCGAGGGGACACCCGCGTGCTCCCGTGCCCCGCTCCCCCTCCGACCCCCGGGCTGACCGCCCGCTCCCCACAGGCGGCAGACAAGCCTCCCCGAGGGCCGTGAGTGACGGGATCCCCACGCCCCAGAAGGTGCTCTTCCCAGCCCAGCGCCTCTCCATGAAGTGGGAGCGTGTCCACCGTGTGGGCGCCGGGCTGAGTAATCTGGGGAACACCTGCTTCCTAAACTCGGCGCTGCAGTGCCTGACCTACACGCCACCACTCACCAACTACCTGCTCTCCCGGGAGCACGGACGCACCTGTGAGTGGGGACCCCAGTTCAGGGGGCCGGGAGGGAGGAGCAGCGTCTGCTGGTCCCGCTCGCAGTGCTGTGCTCAGCACCTCTGTGCCTGGCTCTGGTGAGGGGGTGTGGGCGTCGGGTTGCACCTTCCCTGCTCCCTTCTGCCTGTTTCTCCATCAAGAGGCTGTTCCCGGGTCCAACTCACGTCCTGGTCATAGCAGTGTTCCCAAGCTCAGCATCTCAGATCATCATCTGGGGAGACTTTCTCTCTGCTGGGTGTAGCCAGGACTAAGATAGGCCCAATGGACCTGCTGGCTTCTCCGGGGCTGAGCTGAGGGGTCCCAAGTAGCTCCTGCCTGTGGGGACTGCATGAGGGCAGTGTGGCAGGCCCTGCTCCAAGCTGTCACCATGGGGAACACAAAGGGCTTGCAGCCCCGTCTGTAGGACTCCGGTGGGATCTACCCCTCAGAGCCGACCTGTGGGCTCATCCAGTGAGTACCTGGGACCTATTTTCCATCCATGTGGATGCTGTCTTGCCAGGGGGGCTGCCATGGCTGGTCCTGTGATGGGCTCTGCCAGTTGGTGTGGCGTGTGCTGGTTCTCACGTCCCTGGGATGCCCCAGAGCTGTTCTGGAGCACAGAGCTCATAGGGAAAACTGAGCGTGGCTGTGCTGTGTTGGATCAGCGATCTCCTGTGCTGCCTCCGTCTCTCCCGGGTTTGCCCCAACATCTCATCATCTCTCCTGCTCCAGGTGCCCATGGAAGCTTCTGCATGATGTGCACTATGCAGAACCACACGATCCAGGCTTTTGCCAACAGCGGCAATGCGATAAAGCCACTGTCCATCATCCGAGACCTCAAGAGTAAGGATGGCTGCCCTTCCCCCCATGACTAATGTGGAAGGAGAACCATTGGGATTGGGGCACATTTTGCCAGATGGCTCCACTGAAACAACTCGGAGCCTGCCAGGGGGCTGCCTGGGACTTGTCCTGTGGCTGGCATAAGTCTGATGTCTGGTTTGGGTTGAGGGGGCTTGAACCGCAGAGTTCCTGCCCCAGGGAGGCAGGGATGGCCAGCATCTGTTGCAGCACGTGCTAATTCCTCCCTCTCTTGCAGAGATTTCCCATAATTTGCACTTTGGCAGGCAGGAGGATGCACATGAGTTCCTGCGTTATACCATTGATGCCATGCAGAAGGCCTGCCTGAATGGCTACACCAAGTATGTGGGGCCTGAAGGCTCTTTGATGTCCCCTCACAGGTCCCCTGTGCTCATGGGAGGGGACCGTGGGGTGAACGCGTCCCCCAGGTTGGCCTTCTTGTGGGGAGGTCATGACTTCAGGGGCCTCATGTGTGGGGTCTAGCTCCCTGCCCCTCCGGGATGTGGCTCTGGGTTGTTGTTTGCCTTCTCCTGACTCCTTCACCCCAGCACAGCTGCAGTCCTGTCCCAAAATCCTGAGACTGCTATGGGGTGGGATCCCATCCCAATTGCCAAGGGATCCAGGCATGCTTGCTAGTTCAGCCCCAGTTCTGTGACTGTGGGAGTGCAGCTTCCCCGAGGCCCTCTATCCCAGGAAGCACTGCCTTTGCAGCACCCAGCTCTGAGCTTCAGCCAGGAGCCTCTGCTCCTTTGAGAGGAGGGTACATGTTGGAGCCTGGTGCCATCCCTTGGCTGTGACACAGGGAGAGCAGGCTGGCAGGGGCTGTGATTTTCTGCTGCTCCTAGAGCTCCACAGCCCAGCCACTGCCCAGAGTATGGAGTGGGGCTGTCCTGATGACACGGGGGTCCCGCAGGGGTGGCTGTTGCAGAGGGGTGGTGTGCGATCTGGTGCCGCTGTCTCTGTGTAGGTTGGATCGCCAGACCCAGGCCACGACCCTGGTTCACCAGATCTTTGGCGGTTACCTGCGGTCCCGTGGTGAGTGCCAGCTGCCAGGGCCAGGGTTTGGGCAGTAGAACTCTTTGGGAAAATGACTAAGCATGTGTAATTTATCCAGAGCCACAGTCAGTCAGTCCTGCGGTACCTGAGGGTTGTGAGCCCAGTTGTGGTGATGGGAAAAGCTGCTGACTTTGTGCCACCAGCAAAGGGACCCATCTTCCCAGCTATCCAGCGACACTCGCTGTCCTAGCACAAAGTGGAATCACCAGCCTTTCTCTCTCCCAGGCTATGAATCCTGGTGTTCATATCCCAGAGCCCAAACCCAGACTGGAGGGACACTGCAGCTGCCCGTGCTGTGCTGTGGGGGTGGCAGGTGCAGGTGTTGTGTTGAGGTGTGCTCATGGCTCTTCCTTTTGCAGTGAAATGCTTGGAGTGCAAGACTGTCTCGGACACCTATGACCCTTACCTGGATGTGACACTGGAGATCGAGGTAGTGGGGCAGGGTTAGGGTTGGGGGGCTCTGTCCTCGGGAGGATGTTCCTGCTCTGAGGCTCTTTAACCTGCCAGCATGCAGGAATGGTGCCGGCAGGAGGGAAGCAGCTCCCACTGTTCCGCTGCCATCTCAGTCTGGCAGAGCAGTGCCCACTGTCTGAGCATGAGCCACGACTCCTTTGCAGAGGCTTGGGGGTGTTGGGGTGCAGAGCAGCCACCCCCATGGTGTGCTGGGGGCAGGCTCAAGGATTTGGGGCAGCCCGTGGCCCTGTGCTGTGTGCTCTCTCCTGGACCCAGCGCCGCAGCACAGAGCACAGCTGTGGCCTGAACAGGCCCCTCGTGCCCTGACTTCCACTTTGTCCTCGCAGCGAGCTGCAAACGTCGTGCGGGCGCTGGAGCTGTTCGTGAAGCCGGAGCAGCTGGGGGGGGACAACGCCTACAGGTGTAGCATGTGAGTGTGGGGGGCTGCAGGCAGGATGGGGCCCACGGGTGTGATGGTGGGAAGGCTGCCACGATATGGGAGGGCTTCTGCACCTGCTAAACTGTGAGGTACAGGACCACAAAAGCCTGTGATGAATCCTGCTGCTCCTCAGCTCCCTCCTCTCATGAGGAGAGCAGACGTGGCCACAGGCAGGTGCCTGGAGCAGTGCCTGGTATCAGCACGGTCATTCCCGTGGGGTTTGCCATTCCCATGGCCAGGGCAGGCAGTTGTCTGGGTGGTGGAACAGCTTGAATAGCTTGAGCTTTTCCTGGGCAGGTGCAGGAAGAAAGTGTTGGCCAGCAAACGTTTCACCATCCACCGAGCCTCCAACGTTCTCACGATCTCACTGAAGCGCTTTGGCAGCTGTGGCTCTTCAGGTGGAAGAAAAATCACCAAGGTGAGTGCTCAGCAATCCAGAGCAGGGGCTGTGTCCTGGTCCAAGGGCAGGGCAGGAGGTATAGGTATAGGCCTGCAGCCATTCCCCACTGCATGGGGGAAGTTGGGCTCATCCTGGCATCTTCCTCACCACGATCTCTGCCTGGGGAGAGTGTGTCCCCTCCCTCGAGAGACAAGACTTGTAGGACAGCAGAGCCAGTCTTGATCTGGCAAGAAAGCCATCTGCTGTGTGACCTCCTGAGACATTCTCTCTCTGCAGGATGTGGGATACCCTGAGTTCTTGGATATCCGCCCTTACATGTCTGAGCCCAAGGGTGATCCTGTCACATACGGACTCTATGCAGTGCTGGTGCACTCTGGGTACAGCTGCAATGCAGGGCACTACTTCTGCTATGTGAAGGTGAGCCTGGGGTGCTCTCTTGGCACCCTGCCTGGGCTGGGGGCTGGTGGGTGCTCGTGGGTCCCTGTAGGGTGCAGAGAGGAGGGCACTGGGCAAAGAGGGTGGTGTTGAGCACTATAGGGGACACACGCTGTAGTCTGCTGCTGGAAATGTGAAGTTCTGCTCTGGTAGAGTCCCCTGGCCTGCCTTGGGTCATCTGTGTGGGGAGAAACGCTGATGGGCACTGTTCCTGCTGCTCTGTAGGCCAGGAGCATCCCTGGCCACAGCCTGACCCTGTTCTCCTCCTGGACACAGCCTGATCCTGTGCCCTTTTGTTCCACAGGCCAGCAATGGGCAGTGGTATCGAATGAATGACCATGAGGTCTACCCCAGCAACATCAAGGTAGTCCTCAACCAGCAGGCCTACGTTCTGTTCTACCTGAGGTGAGAGAGTGCCCTGTGCCTCCTGGCCCCTCTGGCCCTACTCCCAGCATCTGGGACAGAGATGGCAGCCCCTGCCTGGCTGGGGGAGGGAGCTTGGCCCAAGCGACCCCAATGCCTGTGTGTGTGTGCTGGCTCAGGGTGGGAGGTGGCAGGGAGGTGTCCAGCCCCTTGTCATGGCTTTACTGTAGCACCTCATCTCCTCGGAGTGCGTGGCTCCTGTTCCCTGTGTGTGTCTGCCAAGACTCCCTATTGCTCTCATCCCACAGCTGATGCCTGCACTTTGCCTTCCCCAGGCTCTCCAGCCCCAGGAAGAGCTCAGCAGGGCCTGTGGCCAAGGCTGCCTCCAGCCTGTCCAGCCACACTGGTGGCGACTTCAATCAGGTGAAGAAAACTGAGACTAATGGGACCTTGCCCACACCACCAGCGGGCCCGGTGAGTCCTGAAGGCTGCTCCTGGCCAGTGCTCCCAGGAGCTGCTGCTCTGCAGGGACTGGGCTCTGCAGCCACACTGGGAGACAGGCGTGTGGGAGGAGTGTGCAGGAGAGATCCTGATCCTGCTGAGCCCAGGGATCCTGGAGGGCACTGTTCCTGTGTCTGTGGCTCCTTGACTCTCTCCTCACTGAACTTCTCTCTTTCCCCTTGCCTAGAAACAAGACAGGCTGCTGGGGAAGGGGCTGCCAGGCCCAAACGATGTTGGAGTCCCCGTGTCCCGCAGCACTTCTGGCATGGGGCTGAAGCTGACGAATGGAGTTGCTCAATCAAAGCTGCCCTCTCAGACCCCATCACTCAAACTGCCCCACAAAGCCACCCACAAGGCCATACCACTGCCCCATGATGTATTCCAGAGGCCCAAGAAGCCACAGACACCTGCCATGCCCAGAGCAGGCTTCTGTGTCACCAGCACTGTAAGTGGGGCCAAAATGGGGCTGCCCCCACAGGGGACAGACAGAGGAAAGCCACCTACCTCATCCAAGCTGCAGAAGTCCAACCAGGAGCCCAGTGGCCATGGGGCGATGGCCAGGACCCTGAAGAAGGATTCCCGTGGCAGTGCAGTGGGGCAGCTGGTCAAGGAGACCCACAAGGCCACGAGCAATTCCAGCAGCTTCTGCAGCTCTCAGGGAAGGAGCTTTGACACCCACCTCCTCACTGGCCCTGGTGCCAAGCCAGCTGTCCCCAAAGACTCCAGGACAGCCACTGTGGAACCCTCCCCACTGCGCAGTGCCATGCAGGAGCAGGGCAGCACCACGTCACCACCACTGGCCAAGAAACCATCACTTTCTGCCAAAAAGGTGAGTCTGAGCTTCTGCCCGGAGACTCCACTCAACACCTTCTGACCTGGGATTGCGTTGGAGGAAGTGTAGAGCTACTGCTGGGTGCCTGCTGAGCTGGGGGTGGGGGGGAAGAGCCCCCCAGGGCAGTGGTGGCTGCTCTGCCCTCCCTCTGGGTCGGGATGTTGGGCCAGGGCCTGCTGTTGTTCACATCCCTGAGGGATGTAGGGGGATGGTTCCTGCCCCCTCCCAGGATGGAGGGGTGGCTATGGCAGTCCTTGCAGTGGGGTGGCCTTGGCACCTTCCTGGGGTCACGCGTTCCCTGGGGTGAGTGGCAGTGGTGATGCTGCAGCAGGAGGGTGTGGGGGTGCCTCCTCCCCAGGCAGGGTGTGGGACTGGCCCTCGGTGCCGCAGTGCAGTCAGGGCTCGGGACGGTGCGCTGGGGCTCCGGGTCTTTAAATTTCTTTCCTTCCTTTTTTCCTTTGTTCTTCTAACTGAAAGCACTTCTGATTCTTCCACCCCCCACTTCCCTCCCCCCGTCTGTGTCTGTTCCCCTCCCCTTTCTCTGGGCTCCCGTTTTTCTCTTGGCTCATGGAAACCCCTCTGCTTTAGACCACCAAGTTTTTATTTATGTCAATAACTGCAGGGCAAACCCTCACAGAAGGCAAGTGGGAGTGACCGCCACACACAGTCCCACCCTGACTCCACTCCTGGGCCTCTGGGCAAGTCCAGGTAAGCAGTGCCATTGCTCCCAGGCTCCTGTGTGGCAGCAAGGCCAATGGCAGCCTCGAGGTGCTCCATGGGGCATCTGTGTGGCCTTGCAGCTGGCTCTCCAGTTCTCCAGGGCTGGCAGGGCTTGCTCCAAATCCAAGAAGCAGGGCAGTCTGACTGTCAGCACAGGGTGGGAGGGAGCTTTGCAGGCCCTGACCCTGGATTAGTGTCCCATGGGATCAGGAGGCACCAGCCTGGTCTAGATCTTGCTCCAGGTCCCCCTTGTAGCCTTCAACAGCAGCATGTGCTGCAGCATTGCTCACTGTTGCCCTGTCTGCTATGGGACAGTGGTGCACAGTCTCTGTGAGCACTTGTGGACCAGTGTCTGATTTCTGATTTCATGGCCAAGATGGCAGCAGTCAGAGTGGCATGGGAGAGAGGGGCTTCTGGGCTTTCAGATCAGCCTCTTTCCCTGTCCTTCAGCCTGTCCTCATCTGCTCTCGAACTACCAAGTCCTGAAAAATCTCCCTTCAGCTTCATGCTCAGCTTGGACGCTCGGCTCCCAGCCTCCCCACTGACCCACGGTTCCACTGCCCACCCTTCACACCACCTTCCTTCCAGCAGCAGGGAGAAGGGATCCAGCCAGCTGGAAACAGAGGGTTCCTGGAAAAAGAAACGTCGAAAGAGGAAGCATCGTAGCACAGACAGGAACTTTTGTGCTGTGGCTGTGAGTGACATGGATGAAGTCTCCAGTCCCTCCCAAAAAGAGAGATTTGTCTCTTCAGAGGGCTTCAAAAACAAAGACTGCAGGCCCCCCAGGAAGGAGAGCATTGGGTCTCAGAAGGACTTCATGGATAAAGACTCCAGGCCCCTGAAGAAGAGGAGAATTGTCTCTATGGAGGGTTTCATATCTGTTGTGGGGAAGGAGACAGAAGGCGAGGGTCCTGCTGATGGCCTGGGGAGTCCGGACTGTCAGGACATGGACAGTGGGCCCAAGCAACACATGCCAGAGCCCAGTATTGACTTGGGCATAGGGCCAACCTTCCTACTCAAGAGGAGGAAGAAGAAAAAGAAAAACAGGAGCAAAGATAGGCCATTGGAGAGAACAGAAGAGCGCTGCTCTGGGTTGCTGTCACTGGGCAGGTGAGGGGCACATGAGAGCCTGAGGTCAGGCTCTCTGGGCCATGATTAGGGGCCTCTCATCTTCCTGAGGATGGGATGTGCCTTGGCACGGATCCAGTTGAAACACCCACTTCCTTGGGGTGGGTTCACCCCTCCCCGAGTGGAGTGCAGGTGTCCCTGAACCCCACTGCCCTGCAATGCTCAGACTCTTCCCTGCTCTGGTCTGGCTGGAGCAAGCTGACCCTACTGCCTTTCCCAGCTTCAGGAGGGCTGAGCTGGAGCCTTGTGAGACACACTGGAGCGTGGAGGCTGGAGAGCGGAAGCACCGCAAGCGCAAGCGGATGGAAAGCCTGAGCAGCCCGGCTGCCAACGCCGTCCCTGCCACCACCACCCCCCAAGGTGTGACCGCGTACCCTGTCTGGTGCCTGGCAGGCTGAGCCAGCCACTCACCTGCCCACGGGCCCCTCAGAGCACTGCTGTGCATTCCACAGCGCTTGCTGGTCCCACAGCTGCCTGGCAATGCCCATCATCCTGCCCCCCATCCTGGGCTGTCCTGCCCCAAACCCATCTGCTACTCCTGTGGGACAGCCCGAGAGCCCCCAGCTGTGCTCTGGAGGAGGGGTGGGGACGGGCTCCTTGAGGGGCGACAGTTTGCCCGAGCATAGGTCCTGGTGTTCCCAAACACCTTGTGCCATCAGTGTCTCCTGGTGTAAGATCTGCCTTGGAGAAGGAGGGATGGCAGGAGCTCCCCAAGCTCCCCCAGCATGTCCTCACCCTGCCTGTTTCTGTAGTGGCAGCGCGTGCCAAGGACAGCCAGACTGGAGACGAGAGACGCACCCTGGCTGCCCTGAGCCCTGCAGCCAGCAATTGGGCTAGCACAGCCCCTGGGGGCCAGGAGACCAGCGTGGTGAGCGAGCTGCTCCAGGACTCATTGGACAAGGCTTATGGCAAACAAGGTAATCCTGGCTCACCTGGGTGGGCAAGCAGCCACACAGCCCCCTTGCCGCAAGCCCTGGATACAGGCAGAGCCCTCCGAGTTCTGCCAGGGCCTGAGCTCCCCCTGCTCCAGCACAGGCAGTGACAGGGCTCCTGGAGCCAGGCAGGTGAACCCAGCTGGGGGCTGCCAGGGATGGCACAGGGTGGGGGGCTGAAGCGAGGGGCTCCAGCCTCGGGCCTGGTGGGGTCCAGTCAGGCGGGTGCAGTGGGGCACAGCCCTGTGCTCCTGCTGACCACTGCTCTGCAGTCTTGACCTGGCAGGGCGAGATTTCGGCTGTCAGCCAGGATGCCATTCAGGACACAGCATTGGCCCGGAGTGAGACCATCATCGATGAGTGGGACCAGGAGTTCGACAAAGGAAAGGTGGATGCTGGCTGTGTGCTGGGCTGGGGTGGGTGGGAGGAGGCTGGAGACTCTGCACTCTGACCTGAGAGCCTGCCTGCCTCTGCACAGATAAAGAAAATGAAAAAGATGAAGCAGGAGCGGAAGAGAGACTCGAATCCCTTCCAGAAGCTGCAGAACAAGCGCAACTTCTGGTTGATGTCACATCCTGCCAAGATGGCCAGCCTGGGCCACCGGCTCTCAGGTGAGTGAGCTGGGGGGCACAGTGAGCCCAGGGGGGGAGGAAGGGGTGGCAGCCTGACAGGGGCTGACACTGCTCCTTGCTTCACAGGTTGAGATCTGCATCCCCCAGACAGCTCATGGAGCAGTCCCAGGCGAAGGACCAGGGGCAGCACTGTCCTGGGAGCTGTTGGTGGACCATGCTCAGAGAGGAGGGAATACGGCCCCTGTCCTGGGGTCGTGCCTTCCCCTTCCGGGAGCTTCTTTTCCACCTGCGGAGGAGCCTGCCCACGCTGCCGTGCCTCCAACGTGCCTTGGCCAGGCTCCTTCTCACTTCTCCGTGCCTCTTGCCCTCCTTTCCCCAGCCCGCACCTGCGGGGGCTCCTGGGAAGTGCCTCAAGACCGTCCCTGCTGCTCCGTTGTCAACGTGCCTCCCGCCGCCCCTCGCCTTCCCGGACTGCCCTTCCCCGCCGCTCCCTGACCCTATTCCCTGCGCAAGCCGCATTGAAAGCCTACCCTCCGCTCGGCCAGGCCCCGCGCGGGCGCGGGGGGCATCGGTGGGCTCCCCGCGCGGATGGGGCGCTGCCGCGGGAACTGAAGGATTGGACTGAACGGAATAAATCCCGGCGTTTGTCCATCGGCCCCGCTCGGGAGCGGCGGGAAAGGGGCGGGGCCGCAGGGGGCGGGGCCGGTGTGGCTCCGCCCCCGGCCCCACGTGACCCCGGCCGTGGCGGCCGCGGCGCGCTCGTCACGCGGGCGGGGCCGGAGCGGCGGCGGGATGGAGGAGGAGGAGGGCGGCGGCTGCGGTCAGTGCGGGCCGGGGGTCCCGGCACCCCGCGGGACGGGCGGAGGGCTCGGGCTTAGGGGGCACCTGGGCTGGGGCGAAGCGCCGGCGTTCTCCGTGGTCCGCGCTGGGGCGGAAGCGCCTCTCCCGGGCGGGCGGGAGCGTTTGGGCCGGGCCGTTCCCAGGTGCGGGACGGCGGGACCCGGTGTCAGAGCGACCGCGGCCTTCGGGGCTTCGGGCGGGCAGGGCCGTGGGTGGCGGAGGAGGCGCCGGAAAGAGCCGGCACCCGGTTCCCGCCGCCGGCGCGGTGGGCGGGCGAGCCGCGGGGCTGCCCCCGCTGTGCCCCCCGCACTGCACCGGGAGCTCCGGGACCCGCCGCTCGCACACCTGCCCTGCGCCGCTCACACATTGTTCTCAGGTGCCCCCGCGGAGCTGCCGCGTCCCGACCCCGCAGAGTTCAGGGCAGGTTCGCCTCGATGGCGCCTGCCGGGTGTCACAAACGCCCCGGCTCGGGATGCGCTCCAGGGCGGGCAGCGGCGGCTCAGGGGCTGCGGGTTCCCCCTCTCATGCCCGCGCAATTGCCTCCCGCTTCCCTCCCTGCTCCGTGCCCGCCCAGCATTCCCTCCCGGTGCTGAGGACCGAGACCGGGCAGGGAGTCACTGCCTGTGCCAGGCCCCTTCGAGGCAGGTTCCTGTAGTCGGCAGGTGATTTTGCCTTGAGCAGAGAGCAGGGACTTTGCTGAGGGGAAGGCAGAATCTGTCTGGGTGACTTCTGGGTGACCCCCACGGCCCCGGTGGGGGAGCGGTGCTGGTGGCCGTTCTTCCCGCGGGAGCAGCCGGTGCCAGGGAAGTGCTGCTGCCGGCGGTGCTGGTTCGCAGGCCGCCTTCCTGCCCTGCACAGCTGTGCGGCACAGCCGATTAGGAACTGCTGTTCCACCCCAGAAATGACTGTGCTTGGCTGCGAGGACTTCACAGTGTGAGATAAGGTGCCAGCACCCGGCCCCGCTGAGGCCTGGCTCGGGCGTTGTCAGATACAACCCATTAGCGGGGAGCGCCGCGGGGAGCGATTCAGCGAGCAGCCTCTCACAGCTTCCCGGAATTACCTGGAAGATGTCCCGGGTCATCTGTCAGCATCAGAAGTGTCCTGCTCACCCTGCCGCAGAGGCCACAGGGAGCAGCACAGCCACCTCCAACCCTTGCCGCTGTCCCTGTGCCAGGGGCAGCACAACCCACAGCTGCCCTGAAGCCCCTGAGCTGAGTCGGTTCAGCAGAGGACATTCTGGGGCCACAGCGCAGTGGAAGCCGACAGGGAGGCTCTTGCTTGTGGGATTTTGCTGATGCCAGTGTGCCCCACAGCTCACAGCCCCTCTCCAGCCATCTGCCTCAGTGGAGAGCAAATCCTGGGGTGAACAGCTGGTGGCACAGATGTGGGCTCCCCCCACTCCTGCCAGAGCTGCACTGCCATCCCATTCCCAGCATCTCCCCACGGGACGGCGGTGAGACCAAACCCATCCCAGACCTCACCGTAGCTGAGCGAGTGTGGCAGTGCGGGTCAAACCTCTCTGGAACGTGGGGCAGCGTTGTCCTACCAGGGAGCATCCCAGCTGCTCCTGCAGCACCAGCGGAAGGATGTGGGCAGCACGGTCCGGTCCCAGCACCGTGTCCTGAGCTGGGCCCCGTCACGGCTCAGGCCCAGCCCAGGGTGAGGGGGATTGGGCAGTACTGGTAATCCTGCTGCACTCAAGGGATTACTGCTCGCTCTGGCCTGGGGATTAAGGGATTTCTCTAAGTGGGGTTGATGCAGCCTCCAGCAAAGCGGCTTGTGCCTGGGGGCCTCACTGTCTGGGGCAGGATGGATGCGTGGAGGCAGGATGGACTATGCAAGGTGTGGGGGATCCACAAAGGAGGTTGGGCTGCCACATCCCCCAGCAGGCCAGGGGGTTCCCCACCCAGAGAATTCCTGTCCTCCTCATTGCCAGCCTGCACAGCCCTGTTTTGTCAATGGGTGCTGGCAACTTCTTGGCACAGGCTCAGCTGTTTCAGAGGCATCCTGGGACCATGGCATGCCCCTCTGCACCAGGGGACGCTGCTGAGGAAGCTGCCAATGATGCCCCAGCTCCTTCCCTGGCATGATGTGGGGTGAGCCAGGGCAAGTTGCTGGGCCCAGCTCGGGGGCTCCCAGATCGAAGGTGCAGGGACAGTGTGGGGATAGCAGTGGGCTCGGAGAGCAGAGCTGGGTGCTTGGGCAGAGGCATTTGACTGGTTCGTCCCCTGAGATGTTTGGAGCAGAGAACGATGAGCCCCACTCCTGATGCTCACAATCACACGTTGGGGCCGCAGCCATGGTTATTGTGACCCAGAGGTGTTTGTAAGCACCCCACCTCACCCAGGCAGGGTGCAAGGACCGAACTGGGCATCTGGATCGCTCTGCATGGGAGATGCCACCTGGCCCTGCCTCATCCTGGCCACAGCACCCATGTGCCCTATGGGAGTTTTTCCAGATGCCAGTCCAGGCCCCAGGCAGGTGCTTGCCACAGCATGTGCCCAGCTCAGCCCCACTGTGTCCCCAGCTCTCTTCGCCTGCCCTTTTGCCTCCCTGCGATGGGGCAACCACTGCTCTGGCCTCTGGGAAAGGGGAAGTGGTGCTGAAAGTAGGAGGTCAGTCACGTCAGTGATGAATGCCTGGCTGCCCTCGCAGCTCCAGAAGCTGCCCTTCTCCACTGTCTCTCCTTCTGTCTGCAGTCACAGCGCTCCTGGGAGCAGGGACTGCTCCTGCTGCCTGCCTGGGTACCCTTCCCCACCGCCCACCCCGTCTGGGCTCCTGCCTGCCCCACTTGGGTTGCTCCTGGCTCAGCGATCCCAGCGATTGTTGGGGCAGGCGAGCAGAGCTGCTGGGCTGCTCCTGCCCCAACAGGCCCTGGGGTTTGTTACTCATGGCCGTGCCCTGTGCTCAAGATCCGCTTCTGCTTTGAGGGAAGGAGCTGTCAGTCCGGTTTGGGTTTGCTCAGTGCTTGTGGGGTAGGAGGGCAGGAGGGCTGCGCCTTTCCCTAGCTCCACAGCTCTGCCTCAGGCTGGGATCCCAGGGCAAGACCCCCCCAGTTCCTGCTTCAGAAGGCCCCCCACACTCCAGGATCAGAGCAGAGCAGGCAGCACCTCTGGGGCATGACTGGGGCTCGGCACCTGCCCGTGCCTGCACACAGGGCTGGCTGAGCCTGTCAGGCTGTGCCGGGGTCGGGGCCCGGGCCCTGCACCCCGGGAGCGGGGGTTGTGGTGCTCCCCCACGCTCACACGCCGCGCTGTCTCTGGGTGCACCTTCCTTCATGCAGCGCTCGTTGCTACGCGACCGCCGGCTCCCGATGCTTAATGCTCTAATACGGAGGGATAAAACCACTCTAAAAATACCCCGCTGCCGGCCCCCTGCGGGGGCAAGGGGGCTGCTGGGGGGCAGGTGGCCTGGGCGCAGGGGCTGCTGGGGACTTCCCAAACTCCTCGTCCTCTAAGTGGCTTTGAGCCGTGGGCCGGGGCTCCGGCAGCGGCACGGGCTGGTGTGCCGGTGCGGCCGGGATTGGCTGGGACTGGCGCGTGGGCTCCTGCGGCTGGAGCTCCCCTGCCAGAGCCAGCTCCAGCCAGAGCCGGGAGTGCTCCGGCTCCCCTGCCTGCACCCTGCCCGTGGGCCCTGGCACCAGGGAGCCCGCTGCTCGGCCACGTGCACCTGCCCGGCCTCTGCCTGCTGCTACCTGGCCTCTGCCTGCTGCTGCCGGACCTCTGCCTGCGCCTGCCTTGCCCCCCTGGAACTGGTGGCATCCTGTGTGAGACCCCTGCAGCATGGGGACGGTCAGCGAGCTCTGCGCCTCCAGTTTCCAGGCCTTCCTCTGCCCCTCGGTGGCTGCCAAGGCAGGTAGGAGCTGCGTGCCCCCCCTCCCCTCTGTGCTGCGGGGTCCCCATCCCCCAGCAGACACAGTGGTGCCCATGGCTTCAGCTCCATATGGCTCTAGCTCCATATGGCTCCTGCTGACAGCAGCACGTAGTGTCCTCGCTGTCTCGCTGCCTCCTTCCTTTGCCAGCCTCCCCAGGCTCGGTGCTCTGCAAGCACCAAGCCCCAGCAGGACAGACAGGCATGGGCCCCTTGCCTGGCATTGCCCTGCGCTAGAGCCAGTGCCACGCTAGGATGGGGGTTGTTTGGTAGCCAGTGGTGGCGGCTGGATGGTCACAGGCAGTGTGGCCACAGCAGGTCCTGCCCCAGCCCCTCACCCCTGCCCTGCGGTGTGTGAGCGCTTGGCTGCCCTCACCACAGCAAGTGCCTGTGGCTGTGAGGGCACCTTGGGGTGGCACTCTCCAAAGGGAATTCTGTGTGGGAAAACAGTGCCTGCCATGTGAGGGATGTGCTGAGGGCTGGCTGCCTGTGAGAGCTGCTGCTGTCTGCGGGTTCCTGCCTGGCTGTGGGACCGGGGGGCTGTGCGGTGGGGCTGGGGGCTGCAGGACCTCCTCGGCCAGCCCTGTGGCTGAGCAGCAGCGGGCTCTACTCCTCCCGAGGCCTGGCATCGTGAGTGGTGCCGAGAGCAGATGAGGTGCCTGCCTGGCTGCACTCTTGGCACCTGCACAGTGTGCGATGCCTGTGGACGTGGCCGAGCCGGTGCTCATCTGGACGTGCCAGGGGTCTGTGTGTGGGAGTGCTGGAGCCTGGAGCCACTGGGAGTGAGGCAACGGCTGTGGACAGGGGTTCCCTGCTGGCCTCTGGGTCATTTTGTGGAAGTGCTGGGCAGACCTGCACAAAAGCAGGACGAGGGCCCTGGGCCAGCAGCTTTGGAGGGTATTTCTTGGAGCTGCCTGTTCTGAAACCCTTCTCCTGACGCACCTCGGTGTCAGTGGGGAAGGACGGGGCTGACGCAAACCGGGGTGTGCACACAGCACGGTGAAAACAGGATGTGGTGCGGGGAGACGGGCAGGAAGTTCCTGGGGGCCCCGTGGGACCTCACCAAGGGGCACGGTGGGCAGCAGCACCCACAGCAAGACCCTGGGCTTGTCTCCATGGTCTGTCTGACCCCGAGGCCGTTGCCTCTCTGGTGTGGCACAGCGTGGGCCAGCAGCACGGCTTGCTGGTGCTGTGCCTCAGGGGGCCAAAGGACATCCTGAGGCTTCTGAAGCCTGCCCTCCCCTCACTCCATAGCTGGCGTTCCTGGTGCTGTGCTGTGTCTCCATCTCGTGCTGCTGAGCAGGATTTAGCTGAGTCAAGGCGGCCGAGGCTGATGCAGCCTCTCCAGGCGGCTGACAGGGGACAGGGACAGGCTGGGTTCTCTTCCGCTGCAGCAACGGCACCGCAAGGCCCGGATTCGCTGCAAAGGGGTCCTGCATGGAGCAGTGGGGTCCCTACAGGAACCCCGGAGCAAGGGGGCTGCCATGGACCCTGTGGACCAGTGGTCCCCACAGCTGGCACAGGACCTCGACCTGATGGAAGGGGGGGTCTAACAGAGACAGGGGGGAGCTGCAGGGCAGCACTGGGAGTCTTTTGGGGTGGGGGGCCCAGCTGGCAGAGGGGAAGGGAGGGGACCCTTCATTGCATGGTGATCTCAAGATGTGTTGGGTTGAGTGTCCTGGCAGCCCCCGAGGAAGGAAGGGCTGGGCCAGCCCCGGGGCCTGTCTGGCTGGGACCCCAGCACATGGAGTCCTCCAGCCCTGGGCCAAGGAGGGGCAGCAGGGCCCTGCTTCCCTGTCCAGCCGGGAGCAGAGGAGTTAAGGTGCTGGCGACTCTGGCTCATGGCGGCAGGAAGAGGGTGTTGGTGGTGCTGGCTCCCGGCGCGTGGCCAGGCCGGGATGACGCCCAGGCGGCCCTGGAGCTTATTGGTGCCGTGGCCCTGAGTCACCACGGAAGCACCGGGGCGGCAGGTGCCCGCACCCGGCACGGCAGCACCTCTGCACCTCTGCGGAGCCACCGGCAGCACAGGCACGGCCAGCAGGGCCAGTGTGAGGCCCTTCAGCAATGGTGCTCAGCATGGCAGAGGGCAGCGGTGAGCTGGGGTGTGGGGGCGAGGGGCGTGGGTGGCTCTGTGTCTGCCCCACTCCCCTGCTGCCAGCCCTGCCCGTGGGCACCGGCACAGCGGACGGGACAGAGCGCGGGGCGAGCGCAGCCCCTGTGCCATGGGGCTTTGCTTTGGCTGCGGTGGGGAGGGGGCATGTGCTGTGGCTGCTGCTCCAGGGGGCTGCAGGCCACAGCAAACCTGGAACCTGAGACAGGTGGATAAATCCTGCTGATGGCCCTTACTGCTCCTGGGCAGGGTCCTCAGGCTCAGCTCTTGGCAGCAGGAGGTGTGGGACCCCCTGGTCCCCTGTGCTGGTGGGGAGCCCTAACCCTGCTTAGAACCCCACGTCTGGTGGGTCACTATGCGACTCCTGCCAGGCTGAGGCTGGGGGAAGTGCGTGCTCCAGCCTCCCCATCCATCAACACTGCTCTGCTCGCAGCCAGGCCTGCTGGGGCTCCCCAAGGTGAGTGCTGTGCAGAGCCAGGGAAGGGTTAATGCCTTCTTCCTTCCCTAGAAAAGCTCCTGCATCTGGGGTTTCTCTTCCTCTGGCTGCTGCTGACATGGCTGGGCCGCTGTCACGAGTGCTCAGCCTCCGCTTGGGAGGGACCTTCCGGGGCTCCGGAACAGCCCTGACATCCCCGCTGCAAGGCAGCGTCTCATCCTGCGCCGTGCCTGCCCTGGGGCCACCGGGACCCCTGCCGGGACCCCCACCCGCTCCCAGGTGGGCAGGGGGAGGCAGCGCTGAGGGCTCTCCTTGGCCCAGCTCCAGCCCTGGCACTGAATTTGACCTTCTCTGCAGCCAGACAGAAGGGTCCTGCAGCCAGGTGAAAGGATCCTGCGGCACATGCAGCAGCCCAGGGATTTGGGGGGTTCTGTGTCTGACAGCGCAGCTCATCCCTCCTGCAGTGAGCCTGGGCTTGCTGGGCACCCTGGGGGCTGGGCCCGGGTGGGCTGGTGCTGGTGGCAGCAGCACTGGGCCATGTGGAAGGCGCTCGGGTGCATCAACACAGCTCTGGTATTAGAAGTTTAAGTAACTTTTAACCTGGTGCCACCCTGACACGGGAGACTGAAAATATTGGGAAGTGCTGCCGTCAGGTCTGCGACACAGTGTCGCAAGCTGAGGCGCCTCAGCCCTGGCAGTGAGGGCTTTGCAAAGGAAGAAGCTCATCAGAAACCGGAGCAGGGCTAGGGAAGTGCTGAGCTCAGAGATTCAGGGTGTGGGGTCACGGTCACCCCAGGGAGGCTCCCTCGGAGGCGGCGCGGGGAGAAAGAATGTGCAGTTGAGGATGGTACCGGTCCAAAGGCACGTGGTGTCCCTGGGCGCTGGCACAGGGCAGTGACCGCGCTGTGGATGCTCCGGTGAGTCTGGGTTGGCAGCGGTGGCCTGGAGCCCACGCATGTGGCACACAGGACATCAGTGGGATGGAGGGTAACGCTTGGGGCAGGGGAAGATGTGACAGCCCCACAGGTTCCTGTCCCCAGCACCCCAGGGTGGAAGGTGGGGATGACACGAGAGCTGAGCCTGCGGGTGCTGCTGCCACCTCCCTTGGGGACTCCGGTGCTTTGGTGTCCTTGTGGGCGACCTTGGTGCAACGTGTGGAACTCTTTGGCAGAGGTGGGAGCACTGCTGGAGGAGCAGGTGACCTTGGCAACTGGAGGGAACAGGAATGGCATACCTTGTCACTGTGAGCCAGGAGGTCACGCACCAGGGAGCACTAGGAATGTTCTGGGAGCAAGGGGGGGCGTGCGGCCGCCCTGTGGTTGAGCCTCAGATGTTGTTGGGGAGGGAGTGCCTGGCTCCCCGGGGTGACAGGGAGGTGTAGACATCATGGTGTGCAGGAGGGTGTGCCAACTCCAGGCCCTGCCCTGGAATGATGGATCCAGCGCAGAGTGGGCTGCAGGGATTGCTAGGAGTTGGTTTATGTTTGGGGCTGGCCCGGTATGGCAGAACAACCTGGGGGGCTCCAGGTCTGCATGGAGCCCGTGCCTTGGGGCACAGCAGAGCTGCCTAGCCAGGGAAGGGCCCAGAATGGGCACCCACACCAGCCTGGCTGGGGTAGAGCAGAGTGAAATGGGACATGGGGGGGCATCAGGGCCAGGGCCGGTGGGAGCAGCACTGGAGCTGGTCTGGGGGCTGTGCTGGTCCTCACTGCGCAGCTCCCATGGGTGGTGCCCAGCTGCCCGGCGGGGCGATGCCCTGGCCCTCACATTCCTTGCATGCCGTCAGTGCCACTTGGCCCCTGCGCAGGGCTGGGGACTGTTCATCAGCCCAGCTCCTCCGGGCAGCTGGCAGCTCCACGTTCTGGTTCCATCCAGGCCCAGGACTGCCAGCCGAGAGCAGAGGCTGTGCCAGGAGCACGTCAAGGCTGATTCCCAGGGCCACACGTGCTGACCTGATCGTATCTCTGCTCAGTGCCCAGTGACCTGACCCCAGAGGAGTGCCAGGAGCTGGAGAACATCCGCCGCCGCAAGCAGGAGCTGCTGGCTGACATACAGGTCTGATGCTGAGGGGTGACACCCACACAATTCCCCTGTCTCACAGAACAACCTGAGAGGCAGAGGACCATCTCCCTGCTCATGTCACTGGCAGGGTCCCTGCAGCCCCATCCAGGGTCCCTCAACCCACTGCCCCACAGCACTGCCTCCAAGGGGCCCTGGGGACAGGGAGAAGGTCCTTTTGGGGACGTGATCCCGGGTGGCAGCCATTAGGGTTGCTCTGCTCTGCTCTGCCCTGCCCTGCCGAGGCAGCCGTGGCTTTTCCTGTGCCCTGCAGAGCTCCAGGCCGTGCAGTTGTGCCGTGCCCTGGAGCACTGGTGTCTGTGCCAGCCCCTGCCTGGCATGGGCAGGGACCGTGTCTCTGGGCCAGGCCACTGCCCTGGCAAGCGCCCGCGAGGTCAGGGCTCATCTGGGACACTGTCAGTCCTGTCCCCGATTAAGACAGCAGAGGCTAATTACTGCCATATGCTGGGCATGATCTGAAGGGATTAGGGGTAATTTTGTTAACCTCTGAATCTCTTCCTTCCTGTGTGCTGAGAGTGTTGTGATGCTGCAGGGATTAGCAGCGGGGCAGGGGGGGAGGAGTGGGGGGGGCAGCCAGCCCGTGCCCCCTGAGCTGGTTCAGCCCCAGGGCAGTGCTTGAGGGGGGGAGGAGGATGGAGAGAAGAAAGAAAGGAGGGTCTGCAGGGCTTCCTGGAGGAATGGGGCTGCCTCCAGGGCTGAGGGCTGGAGGGTTTGGGGTGGAGGCCCCTCCAAAGTGCCCTCTCCCCACAGCGCCTGAAGGATGAGATAGCAGAAGTGACGAATGAGATTGAGAACCTGGGCTCCACTGAGGAGAGGTGAGTCCCAGCCCAGGGCCCCGCTGAGCCCCCTGTGGGACCTGAGGGCAGCTGAGCCCTGGCCCATGCGTACTGGTGTGGGTGGCTTTCCCAGGCGCTCTGGGCTCCTGGGAGCGGGATCCCAGGCTCAACTGCTGCTCCCAGGTCTGTTTTCCTAAGCCCCAGCCCCTCTGTCTGGACACAGCCACTGTCGGGCTTTGTTATTCTGAGCTGGTGCAGGCGGTGCCAGCCGGGATTAGGGGTCCCAGCAGCTGGCGGGAGTCGACTCCCAGCGCCGTCCCCAATCACCCACTGGGGCATGAAGGCTGTCCCCTCCCGCCAGCCCCTCTGCTCTCCCTGAGCCCTGCTGCAGCCGGCTTACCCGAGCCTCCCCATGCACGGCTGACTGACAGGTGTCGTACCTGCACCCGTCCGTTCAGGGTGACCTCCAGAGTGGGTACGGCAGCTCTGCTCTGCTCTGGGGCCTGGCGGGCCAAGAGCAGCCCTGGGCCACGGGGCAGACATGGAGCAGTGTGTCGGCTTCGCCCCGCGGGGGGCCAGCGTGGGGGCCTGGCTGCCACCAGTCTGGGCTGACCCTCGCAGCAGTGCACTGTGCTGGGGGCGGGCAGAGGCAGCAGGTCCCTTCTGGATGCTCAGAGCTGCTTTGTGCCTTGCAGGAAAAACATGCAGAGGAACAAACAGGTGGCAATGGGCAGGAAGAAATTCAACATGGATCCCAAGAAGGTACTGTGGGGTGGGAAGCACGGCTGGTCACCAGCCTGTGAGACTGTACTGGGCTCTGCCACCTCCCAGTCTGGATGCCTGAGCCAGGGCAGAGCCCGTGGGCAGGGGCTGGGGTCAGCGGACAGGCTGGCAGAGGCAGCAGCAGACCTCTAAGTAGCCCCTCTTGCACTGCTCCAGGGCATCCAGTTCCTGATTGAGAATGACCTGCTGAAGAACACGTGCGAGGACATCGCTCAGTTCCTGTACAAGGGAGAAGGCCTCAACAAGACGGCCATCGGCGACTACCTGGGCGAGAGGTGTGCTGGCCTCGGGTCTCCTGGGGATGTTCTGGGCTCCTGCCGCCTGAGAGATGGGACACTGCAGCTCTGAGCTCACAGGGCAGCCAAGTGGTGGTACCCAGTGTGCTGGGGGCAGTTGGGGGTGTTCAGTCCATGGCTGGCGCTTGCGAGCGGCTGGTGTGTGCAGATGAGCCCAGGACATGAGCTGGGGGTAGCTGCAGCTTTCCCCCATGAACAAGCGAAGTTTGGAGCAGGGCAGGGACAGCGGGGCTGCTCGGCAGTCACAGGATTGCTGATCATGCACCCCTCGTGCTCTGGCTTTGTTCCCACAGGGATGAGTTCAACATCCAAGTCCTGCATGCCTTTGTGGAGCTGCACGAGTTCACCGACCTCAACCTCGTGCAGGCCCTGCGGTGAGCGAGGGGCCAGGAGCTGTGTGGCCATCTGGGGGGTGGCGGGGGACCATGATGGGCCAAGGGATCATGGAGCCCCCAGATCAGCGCCACAACTTGCTCTCCACAGGCAGTTCCTGTGGAGTTTCCGGCTGCCCGGGGAGGCGCAGAAGATCGACCGGATGATGGAGGCCTTTGCGCAGCGGTACTGCCAGTGCAACCCCGGCGTCTTCCAGTCCACAGGTGAGCACCTGCCCCAGACCCTCTCCCTGGCATCCTGCCCCGCAACTGACTTTCCCTTCTGCCCCTATAGACACGTGCTATGTGCTGTCCTTTGCCATCATCATGCTGAACACGAGCCTGCACAACCCCAATGTGAAGGACAAGCCCACAGCGGAGCGATTCATTGCCATGAACCGCGGCATCAACGACGGGGGAGACTTGCCCGAGGAGCTGCTCCGGGTGAGGGCCAGGGCCTGGAGAGGCCAGGGCCAGGCTGCAGAGCTGGCCTGGAGCAGGGCCTGCCGCAGGGCTCCAGGGCAGAGCAGAGCTGACACCGTGTGTCGTTGTACCAGAATCTCTATGAGAGCATCAAGAATGAGCCCTTCAAAATCCCTGAGGATGATGGCAATGACCTCACCCACACCTTCTTCAACCCCGACCGGGAGGGCTGGCTCCTGAAGCTTGGTGAGTTCTGGTGGCCAGGGAGGGCAGGCTGTCCCCAGGGACAGACCTGGGACATGGGTGCAATGCCTCTGGGCTTCCCACTCTTCTGCTGCCCTGGCTCTCTGGAGCTTGAGTGGGCTGCAGAGAGAGTCACAGCCCCCTCGGGAAAGGCGTCCATACATCCAGCAGCCCTCCATCTTCCCTTGGCTGGGCAGCAGGAGTGAACTCAGCTGAGGAGGCCCTGTGGAGTGGCTGGGTGGGGATCCCAGGGGATTCTGCCTCTAGGTTGGGCAAGCCCCCGGGGTGCAGAACTGGTACCAAGGTCCAATGTCGGAGCACAGAGACCTTGAGGCCCTTCAGGTCACCGAGTCACAGCAGGGTGTGTCGGAACAGGGCCCTGGGAGTGAGCAGTGAGCTGCCCCAGGCTGCACGTGTCCCCTCCATACCACAGACAAGCCCCTGCCTCACCTTCCCACAGCATTATCACCTCTGCATCCCAGCTCCACATGCAGGCAGCGTGCATGGCATCCCTGCTGCACCGCCCGGCTCCCGCAGCCGGAGCCCTCTGCGCCCTGGCTCCTGTGGCTTCTCTTCTCAGCACCTCTGGGGAATCCTCTGCATGGGTCCAGTGGGGGGGGATGGATGCTGGCAGGATCGGAGTCCAGTGGGGCCTTTCCCTGGGGTTCTGGCTGGGGTCAGGATTCCTGATGTATGGCCATCCCCTCGGGAGGGGGAGGGGCCTTATCCCTGGCCCAAGGGATGAGCAAGAGCCACCTGCTCCCCACCCTGAGGGGGGGAGCCACCCTGAGGTGGGGAGGGCTCAGGGAACAGCTCCGGGCTCTCCTGTCTCTGACAAGGCCAGCGCCCAGCAGGTGGAGGGGCCTGGTGCACAAAGGGCACAAAGGTTCACGTTGGCACTGCCACTATCGGTGGACAGGCGGGCAGAGAGGCAACAGAGTGGCCGTGGACCCCAACTCACTTGTAGGGAAGGGAGAGACTCCGTGGGTCAACCATGGGGTGGAGGGAGCCAGGCCCTGTGCCCAGCAGCTGAGGAGCCCCATCCCACAGAGCCACAGTGAGCCAGGGCAGTCGGCCCCCACGGCCATGCCGCCAGCCTGACCCCTCACAGCTTCCCTGCTGCAGCCTGGCCCCACTGACCCGCAGGGCAAGGGGGGGCTTTGGGATTCCTCTTTTTATTTTTTTCCCTTTTTTTTTTTTTAATTTTCTTTTCTCCCTCATTTGTATGTTTCCATGATTTTGGCTCTTCCTTTCCCTGCCCCCCAACTCCAGGAGGTACGTACCCCTCTCCCGTGCTCTGCTCACACTGCTGGGGCTTCGTTTCCTTTGCGTTTTTAATTGCTGGTGATGAGTCTCATTGCTGCTGCTGCTGCTGCTAACCCCACACCGCCCGGGGACCTCGCCTGCCGCGGGACAGCACTGCTCCGCCACCAGGCAGGGACGTGGGGTGTGGCCCCACTGATGCCACACTCTCCTCAAGGCCTGTGGCCTCCTCCACCGCCCTGGGGGAGGACAGGGCCACAGTGGCTCCTTGCCCAGCTGCTGGCCGGGGTGTCCCGCCCGGCCGTGCTTCGCCGTGTCCGCAGGCAGCTCAGCCCGGTCAGTGTGTCTTCGCCTCCGGTGCCACGAGGGATGGGAATGGGTTTGGTGTGTCCTCAGCAAGGACTATGCGCGGGGTGCTCAGGGGTGCCAAGTGCCTGGGGCTGGATGGAAGCAGGCAGGAGCCACCTGCATGGTGCCCTGTGCTGTGCCAAGGGCTCACAGCAGTTCCTATGCGAGCACCGCACCGGTGCTGCCCCAGCTCCAGCACCTGCACCCCAGCATTGGTGCCGGCTCTCGGAACTACTGTGGGGCAGGGACTGGGGCGGGCACCCAGCTGGCATGGGGGAACAGGGGACACAGTGCACACCGTGGCTCCCTGTGTCCATGGCAGAGCCAGTCATCAGGGGTGGGTGCTCATCCCACATCTAGCACTGTTGCAGTGGCCGCGGTGGAGGGGAGCCGAGCCCAGGGGTGAGTGGCCCCTGTGCCCATGGAGTGGCTTCTCCCACTGTGCTGGTGGCTGCAGAGTTCAGCCGTGGCTCAGCACTGGGACAAGGGGGGACCATGGTCAGTGTGGACAGAAAGTCCCCATGTCCCCCGGGGAGCTGCCTGGCTGCGGTATCCTCTAGCTGTGCTGAATTCGTGTTTGGGTGGGAACGGGCTCAGCACTCCCGGCCCGGCACCCCAGCCTCGCCTCCATCCTCATCCGTCTGCTTCCCGCTCCGGCTCGGTGCAGTGTGTGCTGCCTGCTGCTGCTGCCCGCTGCTGCCTGGCTCTGCTTGGCTCTGTGTGTCCGCCGGGCCCTGTGCTGCTGGAGCCCATGTGTGTCCGCCTGGCTCCCGCGCTGCCATGTGCCATGTGCCCGGCTGCGCCTGCAGGGCTGTGCCCGACTGTCCCTCTCTGCTCCCAGGAGGCAGGGTGAAGACATGGAAGCGGCGCTGGTTCATCTTGACAGACAACTGCCTTTACTACTTCGAGTATACAACGGTGAGTGGGCTCTGCGTGGGCCGAGCCAAGCCGGGGCAGGGAAGGGGCTGGATTGGGAGTGTCCATCCCACAGCTAAACCTCTGCTTGGCTGTGCCAGGATAAGGAGCCCCGTGGCATCATACCCCTGGAGAACCTGAGCATCCGTGAGGTGGAGGACTCGAAGAAGCCCGTGAGTGCTGCAGCAGCGTCCTATGGGGCTTGGGGGTAGCCTTGGTGCTTTGGCTTGGGCGGGGAAAGCTGGGAGGTGTTGCAGCCCCCAGGATGCTCCTAGGAGAGGTGGGGGGCCCTGCAGCAGTCACTGCCTCCACCATCACAGCGGCCAGGTGCAGTCACTGCAATGACCAGGACTGGTGGCAGAGCTTGTGCAGGGCCATGGGGTGATGAGCACGGCGTGTTCATCCCTCTGCCATGCTGGGGTGGTTGTGCTGGGGGGCATGGCTCTACCTCGTCCCTCCCAGCCTGGGGTCCCCTTTGGAAGGGGAGGGGTCTACCTCTGAGTGGTCTTTCCCTCCCAGAACTGCTTTGAGCTCTACATCCCTGACAACAAGGACCAGGTGATCAAGGCCTGCAAGACAGAGGCGGATGGGCGTGTGGTGGAGGGGAACCACACTGTGTACCGCATCTCTGCCCCCACACCTGAGGAGAAGGAGGAGTGGATCAAGTGCATCAAGTGAGTGCCCAGAGGAGTGTGTGGGGGCACAGTGCTGGGCAGGGGCACGGCGGGGACTTATTTGCTGCCCTTGAAGGGGACAGTGCTTCCCGGGGCACCTTGCAAGAACGGGGGGAGTGAGCTTTCCCAGAGGCATAAAGGGATGTGCTAAAGGCCTGGCCAGGCAGGTAGCACCCAGCCCTGCAGTAGTTTGGCCTGACCCAGCCTTTGTTCCCCTGCCAGGGCAGCCATCAGCCGGGACCCCTTCTACGAGATGCTGGCTGCCAGGAAGAAGAAGGTCTCCTCCACCAAGAGGCACTAGCAGCCAGACTGGCCTTGTGAGGCCAGCATGCCCTCGGCAGCCCAAGCTTCCCCCTGTCCCGGGGGTCTGTGGGGCGGGGGCTGCACTGCAGCCTGGCCCTCAGGGTCCAGGGCCCAGCTTCAGCTTCACTGTTTCTTTTCCGTGGAGAGAGGGAGGGGGCACAGGCATCTCGGTGCCTCTGGCCCTCCATCACTGCCTCATCGCCAGGACAGTGTCTTCATGGGCTCAAGCTGGGACACAGCACCCCTGGGAGCTCCAGTCTCAGCACCACAGGCACCCTCCATTCTCCTGACCCCCAGCAGCCCTGCGGCTGCACATGGCGCTGCAGCCCCCCAGCACCCGTGTCCAGACACTTGGATGAGCAGGAGGATGAGCAGCTGTTAGTGAGTAGCTGGCAGTTTTGGGGTGCCACAGGTGCTGGGGTGCAAGGCATCAGGCCCAGGGAGGCCCTACAGAGACACAGCTCCCGGCCCTCGTTGTAGCGGGCCTGGGTCTGTCCTGGGTGTCCCCACGCTGCTGCCTCAGACCCTCACCCCATGGGCACAGGAGTGCTGAAGGTCAGGGAGTGTCACCATCACGGTCTGCAGTGGTGCCACACAGGGCACAGACATGCCCTCATCCAGCCATGGGGGCTGTGGCTTGGATGAGGTGGCACTGGGTGGCATTGCCCCGGCACATCCTTGCAGCACAGTCCTCTCATGCCAGGGTGGCATGGTGCCATGGTGGGACATGCCCAGAGCTGGAGTCTGCCCTGAGAATGGCTGTGGCGGGGGTCTGGATGGGTGGGAGCTGCAGCCCCCACTCTCTGCCTCACAGTCTGCCCATGTCATGTCCTGTCCCTGTCCCCGCGCATGGTCTGGAGACGCCTGGATCAGTATTAGTCTATTTATCAGAGGTGTAAATACTCCTGTATAGTTTTCTCCTTGTAGATTATTTTGTATGTGGGTGGTTCAGTGCAGAGGCCTCGCGGGGCGGGGGGGCAGGATTTTTTATTCTAACATTTTTTTTTTTGCCATGGCCTTGTAAACTAGTGCTGAGGATTGGCAGCAAATAAACACTGCACTGCGCTCCACTTGGCCTCCTGTGCTCTGTGTGCAGCTCAGCGTGGGCAGGAGTCCTGTGCCCCCTGTCACTGCCAGCTCCTGCCCTGTGCCTGGCCTTGAACCAGGCTCATGCTCCTCTCAGCCCGAGGTTTCCTTACTGGCACCGCAGCGATGCCACATTGGAGGAAGTGGCAGCACTGGGGCAGGTGCAGGTCTTGTTTTGAGCCTCTGCCTGCTCCACTTCAAAGCCCCATGTTTTCTTGGTGTGCTGGGGGTGTTTGTGAGCCTTGTGCCCTCACCAGCTGCCCCTGGCCAGGACAGTGCCTTGGGGACCTTGCCACAGGGCATGGGTGGCTGTGCTGGGCTGGGACAACTCCTGGTCCTGCATCCTGCTGCTCAGTGGGTCTGGCACCGAGCTTGGCTGGGCAGGGGGTAGTTGCCCACCACAGTGGCACTCACTGCACCATTCAAGGGGCCTGGGACAACAGGAGTGGTGGGGCATGCACTCAGGTACCTCGTTCTGCAATGGAGCTGGGGGGATTCATACCCAGGTGGTACCAGCTGTGAATGGGATCAAAACCAACTTGGGGATGAGGGCAAGCTGGGAGTGCAGAGCCTGTGCCAGCCCTGCTGCTGCCACCAGGGCGAGGGGGGGGGCTGCACACTTGTGCCACGGTGGGGGTCTGCCAGAGGCAAGGGCATTCCCTGACAGAGCCAGGGACATTCCCTGCTGTGGTCTCTGCCCTCCCTGTGCCTCAGATGGGGCAGCCCTTGGCACTGTGGCCTGACTCGGGCCAGCGTGGCAACCAGCCCTTGCTGAGGGACGAGGACGTGGTGGGCAGAGGGCAGCCCTGCAGTTGGGCTGGTGCTGGTGCTGGTTGGGCTGGTGCTGGGGTCAGTTGGCCCACAGACTGTGTCAGTTGAACCGCAGATGGGGTCAGTTGGGGTGCAGACGGTGGCTGGAGGCTGTTGGAGGGTTGAGGGGTGCGGCAGGACAAGGGAGCAGTAGAGCCAGGTAGGATTGGGGTGAGCCAGGGGGCAGAGGGGCCAGGCAGGGGTGGGGCAGGTTGGGGGGCGATAGGACTGGGGGTAATGAGGACCGGCAGGGATAGAGCAGGTCGGTGGCTGATGGGACTGGGGGTGATGAGGACCGGCAGGGATGGGACCGGCAGTTCCCCATGAGACTGCATGTGCACAGGGAAGGCTGAGGGCAGCGGAGGGGTGGGATGGGCAGCGGGGAGGGTCGGGACGGGCAGTGGAGGGGTGGGACGGGCAGCGGGGAGGGTCGGGGGGTGGGGTCGGCGCAGCCTCTATTTAAGCGGGGATCCGCACGCTGGATCCGCTCAGGTGCTCCGTGTGCCGCCGCAATGTCGGCCGGGCAGGACCCACGGCTTGCTTTCATGGAGAGCTTGGTCACGGTGTTGCTGCGCATCTCGACGGACAAGTGGAGCAAGTTTGTGAGCAGCGAGGAGGTCACGACCATGCTGGACAAGTTCTTCAAACAGCAGGATGCGCTGGAGGTGGTGTTGGGGCTGAACCCCTCCGGGCAGCTCCTGCCCACTACGGGCTTCCCATCTACCCTAAAGAGCAAGGGCATCTACTTTGTGAAGAAGAATGGGGAGAACATCACCCCGGAGAACTGCCAGAGCGGTCTGCTGGTGGGAGACATTGGCCCCTCGCCTGTGGAGCACCTCATCACCGTGCTGCTGGAGGTGGGTTGCCCGCACAGGCACAGGTGGGGTGAGTGGGATGAGCTGAGCTCCCCGGGCACAGTTCTGTGCCGGGATGCCTGGTGCAGGCTGCTAAAGCCAAAATTCCAGGTGGTCTCCAAAAGAAACTGAAATTTATAGAAAAAACTTACCCCAGGTGCTGGCCCTGACCTTTTGGCGACTCCTGTGCTGGGCCGAATGAACCCCACCAGGATAAGAGCTGGGGGAAGGTCACCAGCCCAGTTTTCTCCTGGGCCCAACTAGATCACTTCCTCCCTGTGGTTTTAGAAACTCATTGTAATGTCCCCTCCCCCCTGCCCCACATCTGGGAAATGTCTGAGTGGATTTCTCTCAAACTTCCCACGAATATTCCCAGTGCCAGCCCAGAGTACCCAAAAGTTGTATTGGCCCCAGGAGCCCTCATGATTCCCTTTCAGTGCCGGGGGCTTTTGCCTGTGTTCCAGCCCCTGACCCCGCTGGGTGCTCTCACTGTGCCACTCCCAACACTTCCCAGCCCATGAGAGCTGGAAACCCAGACCAAGGGGACTCCTGATCACGCTGATGACAGGAACATCAGGAAAACCCACTGGTGGCTGCTGGAGCTGTGGCTGGGCTGAGACTGTGCTGTGATGGGCAGCGAGAGGGGACACTGGGATGGGCAGCACGACTGCCCACTGCCCTGAGCACAGGAGTGCCTGAGAGAGCACCCAGCCCAGCCTTGTCCTCCAGGTCGTGTCCCCCCTGCTCCTGAGTGAGGAGCAGGGGCTCAGCTGGCCCAAGATGGTGGTGGAGGATGTTGTGCAACAGACCCACCAGCTGCAGAACAAGATGTTTATGATGGGCGGGAAGATCCAGGGGAAGCCGCTGCTCCCGCTGCCTGAGCACCTGATCAGCTGGGACGACTCCGGCGCCGCCTTGGACTGGTGGGTGCTGCTGGCACCACTTGGTGCCAGAAAAGGCAAACAGGGGCCCAGGCAGCACAAGTCCCTCAGGGAGGGACAGGAACTGGGACACTGGCTTAGTCCCTGCACACCCCTGGGCGCAGCCACCCCTGCAGCAGAGAAGGTTTGAGGGGCCCATGCCAGGCCTCCTCACAAGCAGGCACGAGGGGCTCCCCCAGCTGTTTGGGGTTCCCCTGGAGCAGTTTATGGCTCCTGTGGGGCATAACCTGTCTGCCTTTCAGCCTAGTGGGGCCTGCAGACGGTCCAGTGCTGCACTCCATCGAGACCGTCATCGTCGAGTGGTCCCAGCAGATTGAAGAGATCTTGAGCCAGGACTCAGCACGGCTGCTGCTGGAGGGAGTGCACCCCCTGCCCAGGGTCGAGTTCGAGTTCTGGCAGACGAGGATGACCAACCTGCAGTGTATCAATGACCAGGTACTGCCTCACCCGCGGTGGCCTCCCCGTGCTGAACCCCCTGTGCTGAGCCCCCCCATGCTGAGCCTCTCACCTCTCCTGTACCAGCTGCTCTCGCCCCAAGTGACAGTGCTGGCCAAGACACTGGAGAAGGCCAACAGCTGCTACTGGCCCTCGTTGCAGAACATGTTCAAGGCCGTCAATGCTGGTGAGGCCCCCCAGTTCCGTGTTGGAGGGGTGGGGATCCTGTTCCTCAGTGTTCGGCTGGATGTGGTGGTGATGTGGTGGTGGCTGCCTCTGACAGGGTGTCCCCATCCTGACCCAGAGTTTTCTTCCTGTCCCAGGCCTGGAGGAAGCCAAAGATGTCAGCCTCCATCTGCAGCCGCTGCAGGTGCTGCTGGAGGAGGTGGAACAAGCGGATTATTCCCAGGTAAGTAATGTGGCAAAATAACCAGGCACAACCTGGCTGCCCCATCTGGGTGGTGGCACAGAGCCCCAGAGGCTGCAGGGGGGGGCACGTGCCCCCAGCTCTGCCACGTCCCCACACTGATGTGGCTCTGCTCCCACAGCTGCAGCCCTTTGTGCCCAAGGTGCTATGCACTGTCTGCCTGCTCCGGGTTCACTGCCAGCTCTACCACTCACCTGCCCACGTAGCCCGTGTCCTGCAGGAGATCTGCAACCTCCTCATCACCATGGTACAGCCCCAGCACCGACCCACATCCCCTCCAGCTGCCTCACTGGGACAGGTGTGGGGAGTCCAGCTGCAGTGACACGGAGACACCCCAGACAAGGGAACAGCAGAGGCCCTTGTAGGGCTGGGGGGGTCTGGGGCAGGCATGGGCTGCAGGTGGCAACCAGCAAGGCCATGGGGATGAAGGGGACAGGAGGAGCCTTCACACCCTCCTGACAATAGTCCCTGCCTGCATCTGTCTGTCCCAGACCCAGAAGTTCCTGAGCCCTGAGGACGTGCTGAAGGGGCTGCAAGGAGAGCCCCAGGAGACCCTGGAGGGAATCAAACTGAGCATCTCCACAATAGAGAAGTTCTTCCAGTCCTACAGCACTTACTGCTCCAACCTGATGCCCATGTTGTTCCCGGTGAGTGTAGGGACAGTGTGCAGGCACCCGGCCCCCTCCACGCCAGCCCCACTGACTGACAGACCCTTTCCCCTCCCAGGAGGAGCCACAGCTGTGGGAGTTCCCCCCCACCCGTACCTTCAGGAGGATGGACGCCTTCTTGCACAGGCTCAAGACCATCGAGGTGACAGCACAGCATTTTGGGGCACAGTGCCAACTGCAGCTGGGCCTTCCCTGCCCTGGGGATCCTGGGGTGGTCCCTGAGAGCAGCACTCAGTGGGCTGGGGCCGCTGATGCAATGGGACATTGCTGGGAGTGGCACCATTCCCGGCACAGCCCTCCTGGCCCTGAGCCCCCAGGACAGGACGGGCACCCCCCAGCCAGGCCAGGGAGCATCCCTGGGAGAATGCTCCTCAGGAATGGTGCATGGGCAGGATGCAGCCCTGTGCCAGTGCTGCAGCTCCTGCACCTGCAGCCTGGGACAGGGGGAGCCAAGTGAAATGGGGGTTTGTGCTTGCCAGGAGCTGTTCCAGGCAGCCATTGACTTCCTGAAGCTGGAGAAGACAGTTCTGGGAGGGGTGCGAGGAAACTTCCTTGGGAACTGGGTGTTGCGGATCTCCGAAGAGGTCTGTGAAGTCACCAAGAGTTTTGCTGATTGCAAATATGATCCCTTGGATCCCAATGAAGAGGTGAGCAGATGCTGGGATGGAAATGTAATGGATGCTGGGATGGAGGTGTAAACATTTCCTAAGTGAGAAGAAAAAAATCTCTTGCCAGAACACGCTGAAGAGCAGCCCATGGGACTGTCCCACAGCAGCAGAGGGCTGGCTCTGGGGCAGGTCATGGGCTCTGGGCCCTCCAAGTTTAGCAGACATTTCAGGAAGGATTTGGAAAGGAGACACAGGGGCTGTGCCTGTTTAAATCATTTCGCTCTTGCTGGCAGCAATGGAACAGAGACTTTGCAGAGTTCCAGAAGAAGGTTGAGGATGCGAACAGGCAGCTGGCTGCTATCTTCTGCCAGGGCTTTGATGACTGCAACAACCTGTCAGCCGCCGTGAAGGTACCTGTACCCCAGCTTGGCAGCCTGGCACCTGCAGGGACCGGGGGTCACCGGGGTCCCAGGACTGCTCCAGGGCACAGGAACCAGCACCTCTCTCTCCCACAGCTGGTGCGCATGTTTGCCTCTGTGCTGGAGCGACCCTTGGTCAGAGCTGAGGCTTCCCCCTGCTACGTGGCCCTGCTGGGAATGTTTGAGGCTGAGCTGGAGAGTGTGAAGGTGCTGTACGACGCCCAGGCCGTGTCCCGGCCACCCCCCGGGGGAGCCCCACCCATCCACAAGAACCTGCCACCGGTGGCCGGGCAGATGAAGTGGGCTCTGGAGCTGCAGCAGCGGCTGGAGGGGCCACGCAGGGACTTGCTGGCCATTGACCACCCGTACGTGCAGGTCCCCTGTCACCTCATGGGGACACGGGGCAGCAACCAGGCAGGATCCAGCCTGGCCTGGGTCCCCTCCCATGTCCTGCTGCAGCAGCTGCTGCTTTATTGTGACCCCGACAGTGCCATGGTGGGTGCTGAGGCTGAGCTGGTGTCTGGGAAGTATGAGGAAATGATGGGGCTGCTGCAAGGTTACGGCAAGAGGGTCTACAGGGAGTGGACGTGTGGAGCCGGCAAGGAATGCCACTTCAGCCTGGAGCAGCCCTTGCTCCGGAGGGACCCTGACTCTGCTCTCCTCAGTGTGAACTTCAGCAAAGAGGTTGGTGCTGGCACGGGGAACACCAGTGATCCCTCACCCCAGTGTGAATCCTGCAGTCTCAGGGGCTGCCTGAGGTGTGGTGGGTTTTGCCAACAAACCCCTTCCTGGCGGTGGTGTCTCACAGCTCATTGCTGTCCTGCGGGAGGTGAAGTACCTGAAAATCCAGCAGCAGCAGGACATCCCGGAAAGTGCCGAGCACCTCTTTGCCCAAAATGAGACTTTCCAAAAGCTTGGGGACAACCTGGCGCTCATCGTGGGCTGGTACAATGAGGCAGGTTCTGAAAGGGAGACTACCCTGCTGCTTTTCCATGCCCTGAGCCCCAGCCAGGCTGAGAGGGGCTGGGGGTTGGGGTACCACAGGCACATCACTGGCACCTCAGGTCCCTGCCCATCCTGTGGGTAGGCCAAGCTGTGGCTGCTGCCATCCTCCTCCCGCCCCCCAGTTCTGTGTTGGAGAGGTGGGGACCCTGTTCCTCAGTGTGGGGCTGGAGCAGGGTCCCTGCTCCACCTGGGCACTCACCTGTGGCTGTGTTGGCCCCAGGTGAAGCAGCGGCTGCTGCCGGTGGAGCAGCCACTGGTGACGGGGGAGCTGGAGGCCCTGGACGGCCGCCTGGCCAGCGCTGAGCAGTCCCTGTTCTGGAACCATGAAGGTACCAACCCCCACCTCAGCCATCCAAGGCTGTGCATCCTCTCTGCGTTTGGGGAGTCCCCAACACCCTCTGGCCTCTTGCACCCCTGGAGGTGTCTGCACAACCTGTTCATGTGTGCGTTTTTCTCCCAGGTGTCATGGAATACATCCAGGATATAAGGGACACCCTGCAAGACCTGCAGAGACGGGTCCAGAGAGCAAAGCTGAACCTGAATAACATCACCCAGCTGATGGAGGTAACATTTGATAGTGCTTCACAAGCATCTTTCTGGGACACATCCAGCTGGGATTTTCCTTTCCCTGGCTCAGCAGAGCAACCCCATTCTCTCCTCCTTGCAGGACTGCTCAGCCACTCCCTTGTTTAGAAGGAAGGACCACAAGACAGCTCCATTCCTGGACCTGGATGGGAGAGAAAATGCCTTAACTGAGCGCTGCACTGCCATTGAGAACACGGGCACGAGGATCCTGGGGATGGTGGAGGTGAGGCCCATGGGATGGAGTGTTGGATGGGCCCACAGGGGCCACAAGGAAGGCTTTGCCTGCAGTGCCAGGAGCCAGTGCCTTTGCTGGATGTTCACTGACAAACACTCGCTGGTTTTCCCATGACAGGAGAATGCAACTCTGTTTAAGGCTGACAAGTCCTCGCAGATATGGCTGAAGTATGTGGGACACATAGACAGAATCGTGTTGGATGGGCTCTGCAGATTTGTCCAGAAATCCCTACAGATGCTGCTCAGCAACATGAACCCCGATGTAGGTCCCAGTGTGCCTGCAGCGGGTGTGTGGGCTTGGGGTGTCCCACCGCTCACTGTCAGTTTGCTGAGTGGCCAAACGTGCCTGTCACAGTGCTCCCCACCAGGGCTGGTGTCCCCCGTTGTCCCCGGCACTTGCAGGGCTGGGGGCTGTGGGACATGAAGCCCCATGCCAGGCACTGCCCTTTTTCAGGCCGAGGTGTTCCCGTTGTTCGAGGTGCAGATGGAGCTGTGCGAGGGCCGGGTGCGGTACCAGCCTTCACTGGAGGTGGGGGCTGGCGACAGCTTCTTGACGCTGATGGAGGGGCTGCTCGGGGACACCGAGGCAGCAGTGGCCTCCATGCCACGGCTCCTGGAGGGGGCAGTCAGCTATAAGGTGGGTCCATGGCCGGCGGCAGCAACTCCCAGCTCAGCGGGAGGTGGGTGAGGAGCCCGGTGCCCCCAGCTGGTCCCCAAGCTCTGCCCGTCCCTTCAGACCGCAGTGGAGGAGCAGCCAGATCTTGGGAGGATGCGGGACAAGGTGGTGTCACTGGTGGTCAGCACGATGACAGAGGGCGAGGAGTTCAGCGCCAGCTTTGAGGAGCACTCCCACCTGTGGCAGGAGACCCCTGAGGAGTTCCTGCAGCGCTTCCTTACTTTGGGCAGTGCCCCCAGGCCTGAAGAGACACAGCCAGAGCCACAGCCAGAAGAGCCTGCGACGTCTGGGATCCCATCCCTCCAGCTCTTTAAGCAGGAGGTGTGGGATGAGTTCCTGGGGATGTGCTGGGTGCTTGGGTTGCCCTGAAGGACACAAAGTGCCCAGGGAGGTGGCAGCCATGGGCTGTGACCTGTTCTTGTCCTCAGATTGATGCACTCGAGGCACTGCACGAAGAGGTGTTGGGGTTTGCCGACACCACAGTGTTTGGGGGGTGGCTGCAGAGCGACTGTCGCCTCTTCAAGAAAGCACTGCTGGACGCCATCAAGGGCCAGAGCCTGGTGCTCCGGCAGTACCTTGCCCACCACGTCACCTCCAGGTAAGAGTCTGGTGAGCCCTGGCCTGGGGACGTGGCACTCCCATTGACCGGAGCTCAGCTGGGCTGTGGCACAGGCACGTCTGTGTGCCAGGGCAGGGCTGGCTGCAGGGGACAGAGTTGTGGAGGTGGGGGTGAAGGTTCGAGGCACCGTCAGGGCCGAGTCCATGGGGTGCCGTGCCCTGGCCCTACAGAGTGAGCCCTGAGCCCCGTCAGGGACACCTGGTGAGTGCCGTTGTCCTCCCAGTCTCCAGGAGCTGGAGGATTTCATCAAAGAGTCTAATGCCGGCTTGAGTAAACCTCTGGAGGAGGGAGACTATGATGGGCTGGTGGAAGTGATGGGACACCTGGCAAGGGTCAGGGAGAGGCAGGCAGTGACCGACTGCATGTTTGAGCCCCTGAAGGAAACAATTGACCTGCTCCAGTCTTACGGGGATGAGATGCCGGAGCAGATCCACCTGCAACTTAAAGTAGGCTGCTCAGGGTGCGGGGAGGTGGGCAGAGGCTCCCTGGGGCCAGACTGGTGACCCCACACGGTGCCCACTGCAGAACCTGCCTGGGCGCTGGGACAACAACAAGAGGCTCTGCCTGCGAGTTGCGGACAGCGCGGCGCCCCTGCAAGCCAGCGAGGCTGCCATCCTCCGCGGGAAGTGCCAGGAGTTCGAGGTGCCTGCCTGGGGGCTGGGGGCACGTGGGCAGCTCTTCAGCAGCTTCGGGAAGACCCAACTGCTCTTCCTGACTGCCGGGTCCTGACTGTCCCCCTGAGCCCCATCTTCCCACGCAGGTCCAGCAGCACGCTTTCCGGGAGACTTTCCAGGGAAAAGCCCCTTTTTCATACACGGACCCGAACCCCTACAAGTCACTGAACAGGGTAAGAAAGGGGAAGAGGACATCAGGGCCACTAGTGTCCTCCCTGGCACTACATGGCCATCCCTGGTGCTGGGGTGGGGCAGCTGCTCTGGTTTTGGCTCCAGCTCCCAGCCCGACAGGGAGGATCTGGCCCTGCAGCAGGGATGGAGCCACCACTGGAGTAGGAGACATGTCCCTGGCACACAATCTCTGGCTGAAACCTCCTTTTCTCTATCCAGCAACAGAAGAAAGTTGTGGCCATGGAGATGGACATGGCAGCCCTGGCCTCCTCAGCTGGGCTGTTTGAGGTGCCAGTCCCAGAGTACAAACAGCTCAAAGCGTGTCGCAAGGAGCTGCGCCTGCTGAAGGAGCTCTGGGACATGGTCAGCCTGGTACGTGCCACGGTGGGGGAGCCAGGACACAATGCACAACACTACCTCCAGGCAAGGGTTGGACAGCAGGCTGCTCTTGGCTGCCACGGGCACCTGGCACATGCACCAGGCACAGGCATCCAGCATGAGCACCCCGTGCCAGCCAGGCATTGCCAGCCAAAGATACAGAGCTGTTGTAGCTCCTTAGAGAGCTCATTGCTGTCAGAGGGAGGATGAGACAGGTGCAGGGGGGCTGCACACCCCAGCACAGCTGCATGGTGTGTGCACCTGTGGGGCATGTGGGCACTGGGTATGCTGCTCTTCATTCTGGGCAGGAATGCTTCTGCTAATCACATGTCTGTGAAAATGTATCCGGGGTCCAGGTGAACATGAGCATTGACACCTGGAAGACGACCAGGTGGAATGAGCTCAACGTTGAGGATATGGATATTGAGTGCAAGAAATTTGCTAAAGACATCCGGAGCTTGGATAAGGAGGTGAAGAGCTGGGACGCATTCATAGGGCTGGACAGCAACATGAAGAACATGATCACGTCTCTGCGCGCTGTGAGCGAGCTGCAGAACCCAGCCATCAGGGACCGCCACTGGCAGGAGCTTGTGCAGGCAACTAAGGTGCTCCCAAGTCTTCCCACCCATCCCTGGCTCCAGCCCCTGGCCCAAGAGGCTCCTGAGATCCGCACCCAGCAAGGGAAGGGTGCCATTGGGTTTCAGTCTGGCCCCATGCAAATATTTGTGTAGGGTCTCCAAACACAGATGTTAGTGAGCTCATTTGGGTGAGCTGCTGGATTGCCTCTCCCCAGAGGGGAGCCCGTGGCCCGACCATGCTGGTTCCTCTCCAGGTGGACTTCACCATGTCTGAGGACACCACCCTGGCGGATCTGCTGCAGCTGAACCTGCACAAGTTCGAGGAGGAGGTTCGCGGCATCGTGGACAAAGCCACGAAGGAGGCAGGGATGGAGAAGGTAAACAGGGCTCGGCTCCAGCTTTGCTGAGAGCCCTGTGCCAATGTGGCTCTGTGGCTGACAAGCACTCGTGTTCCGGCTCTTGGGACTGGAGTCCACAGGCAGCAGGGAGCTCGTGGAGCCGCTGCCTGGAGCAGGTGTCCCTCTGCCGCCCTGCCTTCCCGCAGGGGCTGGACTCAGCACCGTGGTGCCCAGCTCATCCTCCTGCCCTGACTGCAGGTGCTGAATACCCTGGATACTACCTGGGCAGCAATGCAGTTCGAGTACGAGCCCCACGGCAGGACTGGACTCCCACTGCTCAAGGCAGATGAGTTGCTCATCGAGACGCTGGAGGACAACCAAGTGCAGCTGCAGAATGTGTTAGCCTCCAAGTACCGAGCCTTCTTCCTCCAGGAGGCACAAGACTGGCAGCAGAAGCTGTCAACAGCTGATGCCGTTATCAGCACCTGGTTTGAGGTGCAGAGGAAGTGGGGTCACCTGGAAACAATATTCATCGCCTCTGAAGACACCCGCAACCAGCTGCCAGAGGAGTCAAAGAAGTTTGATACCATCGACCAAGATTTCCGAGTGCGAATCCCATTCCCACTCCACATTCACCCCATGGCTCGCTGCCGCTTCAGGTGGACTTAAGTGTTTTTCCTCTTCAGGAGCTAATGGCTGATGCAGAAAAAACTCCCAATGTGGTCGAATGCACCAACAAGCCCAGGCTGCTCGACCGGCTGGAAGCGCTGCAGGACAGGTAAGGGTTCAGTCCCAGCGGAGCATTTGAGGGGGCCAGAGGAAGGGGTTGATTCCCCCAAAGTAGCACTGACAAGGACTGAGCAAAGAGTAAAACCCATATGTAGGGTTGACAGCAGGTTTTTCCATTTTCTTCCAGACTGGAGGTTTGTGAGAAGGCCTTGGCTGAATACCTCGAGACCAAAAGACTGGCTTTTCCCCGGTTCTACTTTGTCTCCTCTGCGGACCTGCTGGATATTTTATCAAAGGGGACCGAGCCCCTTGAGGTATAGGTTGTGTGTGAGCGCGGGGGTGAGTCCTCTGCCTCTTCCATGCTAACCTGTTTGAGCAGTTTTAGAACACTTTTCACCCTAATGGGTAGAACACCATCCCTGATCCCCCTTCCCGGGGGTGCAGTGCCTAGGGAGCACCCAGAGGTAGATCCAAGTGCTGATCACACCTCCACGCATGACGTGGCTCCTGATGGTGGCTGTGCCTCTGCTCTCAGGTGTCCCGGCACCTGACGAAGCTGTTCGACAGTGTGGCCAAGCTGAACTTCCAGCTGAGCTCGGACAAGAAGCCCCTGAAGGTGGCCCAGGGGATGTTCAGCCGGGACGGAGAGTACGTGCCCTTCGATGCAGACTGTGACCTGTCCGGCCAGGTCAGCTGAGCTTTGCGGAGCCTCCGCTTGCTGGGATGGGGGTGCAGGTTGAGGATGGGGATGGGCCTTTTGCTGGTTGTGCACTAACAGCTTGGCAGGAGTTTAAAAATGTAATCACAAAGCTTTTTGGCCAAAAACCCCAGAAATGGGACCTGCATTAGAGGTGCAGAACAGCGCAGTCTTGCGAACCTGCACAGCCTCACAGCCCCTCGGGGGTTACAAGGTGGTTTCCCCTCTGCTTTTCACCCTCAGACCACCCTCCATCACCTCCCATGGGATGTGCCCTGTGGGGCCAGCACCGGGGTCTCTCCTGCAGCTTGTTGCACAGGGAGAGGTTTGAGCAGCCTGAGGGGACACAGGCTGGGAGCCGCTCACTCAGCTCTGCTGGATGTGACTCCCCAGGTTGAGATTTGGCTGAACCGGGTGCTGGAGCGCATGCGCTCGACGCTGCGGCAGCTCATCCCCCGGGCCCTGGTCACCTACGAGGCGAAGCCGCGGGAGCAGTGGGTGTTCGACTACCCGGCACAGGTGGGTGCTGCTGCGTGGGGCCAGGCTGAGCCAGGCTCTGAGAGGAAGAGGAGGAGACAGAGATCCCTGGGAGCTGCAGGCACCTGCCCTGAGCCATAGTGCGGGCAATGTGCTCCCCTCTATGGCTGTGTTGTCCTTGTGGTTTGCTGCAGGTCGCCCTGACGTGCACCCAGATCTCATGGACCTCAGAGGTTGGTGTTGCCTTTTCAAGTCTGCAGAAAGGCTACGAGAATGCCTTGAAAGACTATAACAAAAAGCAGGTTGGCATCATCTGGACCTGACCCAGAGCTGGCCCAAGCCCCTCTGCCAGACTGGGAGTCACCAGGAGGTGGGAAAACGAGGGTATCATCTCTGTGTGCATCATTTCTTTGCTTCCCCAGATTGCTCGGCTGAATGCCCTCATTTCTCTGCTCCTTGGGAACCTGAGTGCTGGAGACAGGATGAAGATCATGACGATCTGTACCATTGATGTCCACTCCAGGGACGTTGTGGCCAAAATGATCCAAACGAAGGTATTTGGTACAAAAGGGTATTTTTACTACACTGTCTCTCAGCACTTCTGAGCACAGACTTCCTGTCACTCTATTACTTTTGGGCTGGGCACTGCGGTTGGCAGGTGAGGGCTGAGCTGAGCCACGAGGAGTGATGGCACCACCCCAGCATGGCACTGGAACCCTTTTGCACACTCTCCTTGTGTTGGGAGGTGGTGAACGGTCCCAAGGCATGAATGGGAGCTTGCTGTCCCAGTGGGCTGGGGTGGGCAGCGCCGGTGCTCACCTGCCTTCCACAGCTGGCTGCTCTGCAGGTGGAGAGCGACCAGGCATTCGCCTGGCAGTCCCAGCTCCGGCACCGCTGGGACGAGGGGAAGAAGCACTGCTACGCCAACATCTGCGACGCTCAGCTCCAGTACGCCTACGAGTACCTGGGGAACACCCCCCGGCTGGTCATCACCCCCCTGACGGACAGGTTGGGACTCGGCTCCCCACACTTGCTGCTGCCTGCAGCTCTGTGGCCGTGCCACACCACTGGCCCTGCTCAGCCCCAGTGTCCTCCCTTCACAGGTGCTACATCACCCTCACACAGTCCCTCCACCTCTATATGGGCGGGGCCCCCGCAGGCCCTGCGGGCACTGGGAAGACTGAGACCACCAAGGACCTGGGCCGGGCAGTGGGCATGATGGTCTACGTGTTCAACTGCTCTGAGCAGATGGACTACAAGGTAGGGCAACAGGGCAACAGGATGGTGGCACTGAGGTGAGAACCATGGGATATCCAAGACAAGGGGGGCCCTGGTTTGGTCTCTGGGAGCACAGGGGAGCCCAGGGGCACGGGGCCATATCACTGTGGGGCATTTCCTTAGGGAAGGGAACAATCCATAGAGCAAGAGCAGCTCTCAGCACTCGAGCTTTGTCACCAAACCCCCCATCGCAGCTGCCATGCAGGATCACAGCACCTGAGCCCCATCCTGATGCTCTGTTTCTCTCCAGTCCTGTGGGAACATCTACAAGGGACTGGCTCAGACAGGCGCCTGGGGCTGCTTTGACGAGTTCAATCGCATTTTGGTGGAGGTCCTGTCTGTCATCGCGGTGCAGGTGCGCACTGTTCCCACAACCCTGTGGCACTGGGTGCCAAAGAGACTTCCCAGCTCACATCCTGGGTGCTATCCCAGCTAAACGTGACTCGTGGGACAACTTGCTGTTGTGCTCTCCACTGTATCCTCTTTGCAGGGTGGTGGGTGGAAGCAGAGCAGTGCTGGTGATTTGGGCACAGCCCAGCTGTATCCCATCCCGATAACCTGTCACCTCCCAGCTCTGCCTTTGCCCAGGACAGGGAGTTGGGGTGACTGGGAGGGAGCTGGTTTTAGGCCAGCTCTCCTGCTGTTATGGCTTCAGTAAGAACTCAGTGCTATTCCTGGCACAGACAAATCCCAGGGTCGCTTTGAGGGGTGGTGAAGGTGAGCCAGAGCATGGGACAGGGAGCTGGGAGCTGCCAGCACTAACACCTCTGCTCACCTGACAGGTGAAATGTATTCAAGATGCAATCCGTGCCAAGAAGAAAACATTCAACTTCCTTGGAGAGATTATCTCCCTGGTCCCGTCGGTTGGGCTGTTCATCACCATGAACCCTGGCTACGCCGGGCGCACAGAGCTGCCTGAGAATCTAAAGGCTCTGTTCAGGTGGGTTGGTGTCATCCCAGCACTTACCTGTGTGATGACACTCATGAATCACATCCATTGCATGTCCTAAGCTGAGGGTGTTTGTGTGCAATGGCGGCCCTGGCATCAGGGAGTCCTTGGCACCAAGGGACAGCCCTGTCACTCCCTGGAGGTGACCAGGCTGGGCAAGCTGGGCTGCTCAGCTGGGGAAGAGGATGCTCAGGGGGTCTAATTGCCACCCCAGCTAAAAATCCAATTGACAATAAGACAAAAAGGTGATGGAGTGCTGGAAGGGGAGGCGCAGGGTTGCTGTGGGATCCCTGTCCTTGGAGGAACTCAAATGGTGAGTGCAGAAGGGCCGGGTGCCCTGATCCGGTGGGGACATGAACCCCCAGCAGTGTAACTGCAGCAGGGAAGGATTTGTACTGGAAACTCAGGGGCAAACCCTGGGGGCTATGGGAGGGCAAAGACATGGTGTGCAGCCCTGCCAACCTCTGTGCTCCTCTGCAGACCCTGCGCCATGGTGGTCCCTGACTTCGAATTGATCTGTGAAATCATGCTTGTGGCAGAGGGGTTTCTCGATGCCAGGCTGCTGGCAAGAAAGTTCATCACTCTGTACACACTCTGCAAAGAGCTGTTGTCGAAACAGGTAATTAACAATATCACACAGGATAGAGGAAAGAGTCCATTTGAACTTCAGACCTGAAACACTGTAGTGGGATTGCTGGTGGTGATGCGGGGGGTGATGTTCCGCACAGCTCAGGTCTATGGCAGGACAAGTTCCACTTCCATCTGGTACATCATATGGTATCTTTCTGCCTTAGGGAAGGAATCAAGAAGGCCAAAGGTAGAATAACATAGAATTAGAATTAGAATTAGAATTAGAATTAGAATTAGAATTGAACCAGTTAAGGTGAGAGCTTCTAGATATTATTCATCTTAGCAGAGGTGTTTCACACCTAAAACATGTCTCCAAGAAGGAAGCTGGATTCCCATTCCCCTTGTGACAATGAAGGCTTCTCCTGTAAACAAGCTCAGTTTAGGTCCCCCAGTTGGGCTGGACCACACACTGTGTGGGTGACCTGTCTGTGGGGCAATAGACAGTGTTCCTCTGTGGTGCTGTTTGAAACTGTTCTCGTTCACCAGAGTGAAATGGTAACTCTTTGCTGCCTGTCACAGGACCACTACGACTGGGGGCTGCGAGCCATCAAGTCCGTGCTGGTGGTGGCAGGCTCCTTGAAGAGGGGGGACCCCGGCTGTGCCGAGGACCAGGTTCTGATGAGAGCTTTACGAGACTTCAACATCCCCAAGATCGTGACAGATGACTTGCCTGTGTTCATGGGGCTGATTGGAGACCTGTTCCCGGCGCTGGATGTCCCCAGGAAGAGGGACCTCAACTTTGAGAAGGTGCAAGCTTAGGCACAGCACCAGCACTGGAGGCGTCTCAGCCCTGGCAGGGTTCAGAGGCTGATGGTCCATTCAGCACTTCTGGAAGTGGCCAGCTCGTCTCCAGGGTCTTGCCAAAGCTGCCAGTGGTCAGCACCTGCTCTCCCTCCCAGGTCATCCGTGAGTCCGTGCTGGAGCTGAAGCTGCAGGCAGAGGAGAACTTCGTACTGAAGGTGGTGCAGCTGGAGGAGCTGCTGCAAGTGCGACATTCTGTCTTCGTCGTCGGCAACGCCGGCTGCGGCAAGTCCCAGGTAGCAGCCAAACCATCCTGAGGACATGGGGCCCGAGCATATCCCATGGCCTCCCACAGCTCTTGGTGAGGGCATGGCCACAGGCCACAGCCAGGCATGCAGACCCTGGCGCAACCAGAACAGCATTTGGGTGGGGGACTGCAGTGCAACCATGACCGTGCCAGGCCCTCCAGCACTGCCTGTGCCAGACTGAGCCCATGGAGCTGAGCGGGTTTGGGATGCACAGCTCAGGGGCTGCTCAGGACACCCATGAGTGGAGCAGGGACAATGTAGGGAGCAGGCAGAGGCACGCTCTCACAATGCTGTGCATGCTGGGGTGCCGGCAGGATGACAGGACAGTGCTGGCTGGTGGGGTCAGGGCTCCCACAACAGCCCAGCCAGGAGCTGACTCTGCAGAGGGAGGTCAGGTGCATTCCCAGCAGCAGCCCATGTGGGAGCAGGACTCTGTACCCTCTGCTGTGGGCAGATGCTGCCGAAGGCTGTGGACACCCCGGTGGGAGCAGCACCCGCAGCTGCACCATCCCCTCCCCACAGGTGCTGAAGTCGCTCAACAAAACGTACCAAAAGCTGCAGCGGAGGCCAGTCACCGTGGACCTCGACCCCAAGGCCGTGACCTGCAATGAGCTGTTCGGGGTCATCCATCCAGCCACACGGGAGTGGAAGGATGGTGAGACACCAATGCCATGAGCTCTGTTTACAGGATGTGAGATGGAAAGGGAAGACCTTTACTTGGGGCTCCTTCCTGGAGTGGGAGGGAGAAGGAATGTCTTTCATGGGAGCACCAGTCCTGTGTGTCTCCCAGCAAACATCCGTGCATGGAGAGGACCAACCCATGTCTCTCTGTGGGGCAGGTCTGTTCTCCACAGCGATGCGTGACCTGGCCAACATCACACATGACGGGCCCAAGTGGATCATCCTCGATGGAGACATTGATCCCATGTGGATTGAGTCCCTGAACACAGTCATGGATGACAATAAGGTTGGTGCCATCACACTCCAGGGGCTTTGCTTGCTCATTAACTCAGGAGGATCAGCTCTGGGCATCCCTCACAACAAGCCACTTCCCCCAGGTTCTCACCTTGGCCAGCAACGAGCGTATCCCCCTCACCCCCACCATGCGGCTCATCTTCGAGATCAGCCACCTGCGCACAGCCACCCCCGCCACCGTGTCCCGGGCAGGAATCCTCTACATCAACCCCACGGACCTCGGCTGGCACCCGTGAGCCAGGAAGGGAGAAGGATGGGGTGGGAAGGGATCAGATGGACAGGGTGGGACAAAATGGGATCTGATGGGATGGGATGGGACAGGATGGGACAAAATGAGATGAGGGGATGAGATGGGATGGGATGAGATGGGTATGGGATGGGCACTGGCCCCCACATGCTCACTGCAGCCCTGCTTGTCCCTCCCGCAGTATTGTGACCAGCTGGATTGAGACGAGGACAGTAAAGTCTGAGAAGGCCATTCTGATGGTCCTCTTTGACAAGTACCTGCCACCATGCCTGGAGAAACTCAAGTCTGGGTTCAAGACAATCACCCCTGTCCCCGAGGTCACAGCCATACAGACAGTGCTGTCCCTGCTGGAATGTCTCCTGACACCAAAGAATGTCCCACCAGACTCACCCCGGGAGCGATATGAGCTCTACTTTGTCTTTGCCTGTACCTGGGCCTTTGGCGGGGCCTTGTTCCAGGACCAGGTACTGCCACGGGACCACCTCATGCCTGGCACCCCTTGCTGTGTCCCATCATGTGGCTGGTGTCTGAGTGTCTTTGTTTTGTCCCCAGCTGGTGGATCACCGCCAGCAGTTCAGCAAGTGGTGGCTGACGGATTTTAAAGCCGTCAAGTTTCCCAGCGAGGGGACAATTTTTGACTATTACATTGATCCGGAAACTAAGAGATTCAAACCCTGGGATGAAAGAGTGCCACAGTTCGAGCTCGACCCTGAAGTCCCCTTACAGGTATTTCCCATGAGCTCTATGTTTATATAGTTTATTTGATTACTACTCTACAGTCTTCCCCTCAGCAATGCCTGGAGTGTCACTGGGATTTGGGCTGGGGGCATCCAGCAAACCCAATGGCTTCCTGTAGTTATTTTTACCCTGCAGAAACCTCAGCAAGGGCTATAAGTTCCACCTCTTCTTTAACTTTAGATTAACCTGCAGCTTCATAGAGTCTCATGAAATAACTATTGCCTGAGTGCAAAATTTCCTTTAGCACTTGATTTGTGTCTCCTGCAGTGCTGTCCAGGGGGGGTTATCAAAGCTGTCAGGGCAAGGGCGAGGAACCACGACTGGGTTTGGCCGTGGGCTGAGCAGACACCAGAGGTGGTTTCAGGAACTGTCCATTTTGTTCTGTGTAATAACAGTTTTAGTCAGAAAGGCCTTAGAATAGTTAAGTACCCAAGACCTGTAGGTTTAGAGAGGGAACAGGTTTGTATGCAGAGAGCATCGTCCACTGGAGCTGCTGTGGACACCGTGCAGGGCTCTGGCATACTGTCCCCTGCTCCCACAGAGGATCCCACCTCTGCCAATGCCAGGGCAAGCACCAAAACTGACAGCCCCTCTCCCCAGGCTGCCATGGTGCACACCACAGAGACCATCCGCCTCCGCTACTTCCTGGACCTGCTGATGGAGAAGCGGCAGCCGGTGATGCTGGTGGGGAACGCAGGGACGGGAAAGTCAGTCCTAATGTGGGACAAGCTGGAAGCACTTGGCACAGACGAATATCTGGTGCAGTCTGTGCCCCTCAACTTCTACACCACCTCGGCCATGCTGCAGGGTGAGGCTGTCAGAGTCAGCAGCTGGCCCCGTGCCAGGCTGTGCCACAGGGTCCTGCAGTGCTGACCCACCACCCACCCACTCCTCTTGCTGCAGCCGTCCTTGAGAAACCCTTGGAGAAGAAATCGGGAAGAATCTACGGCCCACCCGGCTCCAGAAGGCTGGTCTACTTCATTGATGACATGAACATGCCAGAGGTGGACAAATATGGCACCGTGGCACCACACACGCTCATCCGGCAGCACCTGGACCATGGGCACTGGTGGGTGCCAGAGGGGCACAGCACAATGGGGGGAACCTGTCCCCATCCCCAGGGAAAGCATCACAGTGCTGGTCCCTGCACAGGTACGACAGGACCAAACTGACCCTGAAGGACATTCGTAACTGCCAGTACGTGGCCTGCATGAACCCAACCGCGGGGTCCTTCACCATTGACTCACGGCTGCAGGTGTGTGGGATCCAAGGGCCAAGCCATGTCCAGCACATCCGTTCCCCTTGGGCCAAGGCCCAGAGGGTGGGGTGAGGCAGGGGGCCCTGCGATGTTGTCTGGCTGCGTTAGCCCCCGCAGGGCAAAGTGCCCATCTCAATTTCTGCCCCTTTCTGCAGCGCCACTTCTGCGTCCTCGCTGTGAGCTTTCCCAGCCGGGAGGCTCTGCACACCGTGTATGGCACCATCCTGGAGCAGCACCTGGCCCGGCAGCACATGCCACAAGCTCTCCAGAAGATGCAGCCCCAGCTGGTAGCAGCAGCACTGGGTGAGCCCCCGCCACCCTGGGGTGGGATATGCCAGCATTGGCCCCTGGGGAATGCACTGCTGGGGAGCAGGCTCAGGGATCTCTGGGGACCTGGCACCCACTCACCCCCTTCTCCTCCCAACAGCCCTGCACCAGAAGGTTTCCACCACCTTTCTGCCAACAGCTATCAAGTTCCACTACCTCTTCAACCTGCGGGACCTCTCCAACATATTTCAGGTAGCTTGAGGGCTGTTTCTTCTAAAACATCCTTATTTCTCCCTTTCCTCATCCCACAGTCTTGCAGCATACCTTTTCCCTGAAACGGGCCTTGGCCTCTTCCCAGAGCCAACCTTTACACTCGGCTCTGAGTGGCACTAAAATAACCCTGAGGGCTGTGAGGTTTGTATGTTTGCCAGGGGCTGCTCTTCTCCACCCCTGAGTGCCTGAAAAGCCCTGTGGACTTGGTGCGTCTCTGGCTCCATGAAGCAGAGAGGGTGTACGGAGACAAGCTCGTTGACGAAGGGGATCAGGGCGGCTTCAAGAAGCTGCTGGTGGACACCTGCAAAACCGCCTTTCAAGTAAGTTGTGCTGAAAAGGAGAGGACTCCAGTCTGGTGGCACTGCCTTGGTATCCTGTGGCCAAACCCCACAGCTGAAACCCACGACTGGAATTGCCTTTCCCAGGAGCTCAGCGAAGATGTGGTGTTCGCCAAGCCCAACATCTACTGGCACTTTGCCCAGGGCTTTGATGAGTCCAAGTACATGCCAGTGCCAAGCTGGGCAACTCTGAGTGACCTGCTGGGGGAAGCCCTGGACAGCTACAATGAGGTGAACGCAGCAATGAACCTGGTGAGTGCCTGTGGTGGGCAGCACTGCCCTGAAAAGATGTGACTGCGGCATCACGCTGCTTGGGTCAGTGCATTTTGGGGCACTTGCTACTTCCCTGCCCTGGTCCAGAACACTGAACATTCCCCTCCTGTTTTCTTCAGGTGCTCTTTGAAGATGCTGTGTCTCACATTTGCAGAATTAGCAGGATCTTGGAGTCTCCTCGGGGCAATGCGCTGCTGGTGGGGGTGGGAGGCAGCGGGAAGCAGAGCCTGGCACGGCTGGCAGCAAACATCAGCAACCTGAGCGTGTTCCAGATCACACTGAGGAAAGGCTATGGCACCGCGGACCTGAAGGTAGGAGCAGCTTTGGGCCCTGGGCCAGTGCTGCCTGCTGAGGGCAAGGTCCTGCACCTGCAGTGTTGGTGCCTAGGGTGGGCTCATGGGGCTCTGCTCTCCTCACATCAGTGCATTTGCACACCAGGATCTGCTCATAGGTGACACCCAGGAGTCCTGCCCCAAGGGGCCACAGCACTTCCCCAGCCAGGGACAGGCAGGAGCCACTGGTGAGGAGGGCAGGTGCAGTGTGGGCAGCCCTGATGCTGCACCCATCTCCGGGCTGAGCAGTTGGCACCACCTCCTTCCCAAATGATCCTTCCCAAAGGCTCCCCCCAGCTCCCCAGGGCTGCTCCAAACACTTTGGAGAACACCTCATGGAGGTTGAACCAGGGGGTGACAGTTTCTCTCTGCCCCAGGTGGACCTCGCCTCCCAGTACATCAAGGCAGCCGTGAAGAACATCCCCACTGTGTTCCTGATGACGGACTCCCAGGTGGCTGAAGAATCGTTCCTGGTTCTAATCAATGACTTCTTGGCATCCGGGGAAGTGCCAGGTCTCTTTCAGGATTCTGACCTGGAAACCATCATTGGTTCCATGAGACCCCAGGTGAAGGCCCTTGGATTGGAGGATTCAAAGGAAAACTGCTGGAAATTCTTTATAGAAAAAGTCCGGCGCCAGTTAAAGGTGGGTGTTTGCTCCCTGGGGTGGTTTGTCCATGCCCCTGACTTGCCTGATCCAAAACCTCTTTGCAGCAGGGCATCCTGAAGTTTCATCCCAGGGTGGTGGGTTTGGGAAAACGGTGTTTTCAGAGGCTCTCCAGATGCCTCTGGCCCCAGGGGTGCAGGACAGAACACCCCTGTATTGACCTCCCTGGAGGCAGAGGCAGAGCAGCACCTCCATGGCCGTGGGCCATGCTGGGCACTCACAGGGACTCTGACTGTGCTCAGCTGCTGACTGCAGCCACCAAAGGGGACACAATCCAGCTCTGGTGAGCAGCACAAGGTGCACAACCACAGACCACCTCCCATGTACTGGGAGTTACTGGGAGGGCAGCACAGCCCTGGTCTGCAGCAGAAGCCTTGCAGTCATGCAGAGCCCCTGGTGACGTTCCTGCCAACCCAGCAGCGGGGACACCCTGCTCAGCAGTGCTGCTCTGCCCCAGGTCGTCCTCTGCTTCTCCCCTGTGGGCTCAACCCTGCGTGTGCGGGCCAGGAGGTTCCCTGCTGTGGTCAACTGCACGGCCATTGACTGGTTCCACGAGTGGCCAGAGGATGCTCTCGTGTCCGTCAGCAGCAGGTTCCTGGAGGAAACGGAGGACATTGAGGTGAGCTGGGACCCCCGGCACAGCTGCTGTCCTGGGGCACTGGGGATCCCTGCACCTTTGCTGCTCTCCTTGTTTAATGTGCCCAGGGATAGGGGTCTGGTGTGACCAAGGGGGCGAGGGGCAGCAAGCTGGGAATAGATCTGGGATAGGCTCACAGCTGGTTCTGGGGTCAGAGCCTGCAGCCCTGCACCGTGCTTGTGGGGATGAACCTTCCCTCATTTTCTTCTGTCCTTAAAGCACCCCCTCAGGTAACAGCCTAGGGACAACAGCTTCTCCCAGTGCAGGGTTGAGTCAGGGACCCAGAGCTGGGCATGGGAACCGGTGCTGGTGCCATGACTACCAGCATGTCTCAGCCCTGCACTGTGCTGTTAACGAAAAGGGTCACTTTTCTCTGGCCTCTGCGGCTGGACACAGAGCCAATGCTGCAGGAGGGCTCAGTGCAGCCCCTGCACATCACTGCAGGCACCCACTGCAGCAGCTCCCTGTCTGTGCTCCCTGTGCAGCCAGAGGTCAAGGTCTCCATCAGCCAGTTCATGTCCTTTGTCCACACGAGTGCGAAGGAGATGTCCAAGACCTACCTGGCTGTGGAGAGACGCTATAATTACACCACACCAAAGACCTTCCTGGAGCAGATAAAGCTCTACCAAAGCCTGCTGGCAAGTAAAAGGAGCAAGCTCTCTGCCAACATCGAGAGGCTGGAGAAGGGGTTGATGAAGCTGCAGAGCACAGCATCACAGGTGCCTATCTACAACCTCACTCGTACATTGTGCCTGGTGCAGGTGTGGCATGGGGAGAGAGAGCAGGCATGTCCCTGCAGGGTGGTCAAGGTGGCCACAAGGTCCCCAAGCCATACCAAGCCACTGCTCTGGGGCCAGGCAGGGTTTGGCAGTATCAGCCCTCTGATCTGCTCTGTTTCTCCATTGTCGAGGTGGATGACCTGAAAGCCATGCTGGCAATCCAGGAGGCAGAGCTGAAGCAGAAGAACGAGGACACAGATAAACTGATCCATGTGGTGGGTGTTGAGACAGAGAAGGTCACCAAGGAGAAAGCCATTGCTGATGAGGAGGAGCTGAAGGTCGAGGCCATTAACAAGGTGTGTGGCACTGAGCCAGTGCCCAGTGTGGGACGGGGCAGCGTGAGCTCTGTGGCTACGGCTGCTCACCCCATCCCGCGTCCTCCCTCCCCAGATGGTGGCTGAGAAGCAACAAGCCTGTGCAAGTGACCTGGCGGAAGCAGAGGTGGTGCTCTCTGCTGCCCGTGAGGCCCTCAACACACTCAACAAGGTGGGCGAGCTCTCGGTGGGAAGCAGGTGCCCAGCTAGCGCTGGTGGCCCCACACCAGGGTGATGCTCAGTGGCCCTGTGGTCCCTTCCAGTACAACCTGACAGAGCTGAAGTCCTTTGGGGCTCCGCCCCCAGAAGTGGTGAATGTGATGGCAGCTGTGTTGATTCTGACAGCCGAAAATGGCAAGATTCCGAAGGACAAGAGCTGGACAGCAGCAAAAGTCAAGATAGGAAAAATAGACACTTTCCTTTCAAGCTTACAAAACTATGATGGGGAAAACATCCCTGAGCCCTGTCTCAAGGCATTTCAGTGAGTCTCTGGCTGGTTCCTGCCCCAGCCCAGCCCTTGTGCAGGGTGGCCAGGGGGACCCTCAGCTGGGAGCACAGCAGAGTTTGGGGGCAGGAGTGGGAAGGGTCGCTGGCAGCCACGGCACGGTGCCATAGCATGGCATGTGCTCCCATTCCAGGCCGTACCGGTCAGACCCCGGGTTTGATCCCGAGTTCATCAAGTCCAAATCAACGGCCGCGGCGGGGCTGTGCTCCTGGTGCCTCAACATGGTCCGCTACTACGAGGTGCACTGTGAGGTGAAGCCCAAGAGGCAGGCGGTGGCTGACGCCGATGCCGAGCTGGCGGAGGCACAGCAGAGGCTCAGTCGCATTAAGAGCAAAATTGTGGTAAGTGTGTGTCCCCCAGCCCCCAGGCAGGGCCAGCCACCAGCGCCCGCCACGACCCCCTCAGCCACCAAACGAGCAAGAGAGGTTTCTTTAACTCCATGAACCCGGAGCCCAAGCCGAGCACTGGGCTGGGACAGGGCCACTGCAGAGCTCCGGGAACATGGAGCCTCCTGTCCAAGTAGGGAGTAACTGTGGGACTGTTCTCTTCCAAAGACCCTGAATGCCAATCTGGCGACTCTCACTGCTCAGTTTGAGAAAGCCACAGCAGAAAAGATCAAATGCCAGCAGGAGGCTGATGAAACCAACAAAGTCATCACCTTGGCAAACAGGTACCGTGCAAATGCTGGCTCCAAAGCACTGGGGCAGGCTGATGCCCCCTGGCATTGCTTGGTGGCCGTGGAAGCAACAGAGCCCCCCATACCCTCCACAAATTAAAAACTCCTGAGATAAACTGGGCCAAAAATTCATGGAGGTATACAGCCCTGAAGCCATTTTCTGATGATGCCCTGGGGTCACAGCACTGGGAGCACCAGCACCACAGCAGCCACCATCCCCTCTGACCCCTCAGGCTTGTTGGGGGTCTGGCATCCGAAAATGTCCGCTGGGCTGAGTCAGTGGACCAGCTCAGAGAGCAGGAGAAGACGCTGTGCGGGGACGTGCTGCTAGTCTCTGCCTTTGTGTCCTACGTCGGATATTTCACCAAGAAGTACAGGGCTGAGCTGCTGGAGCAGCACTGGATCCCCTTCCTCAATGGGCTGACGGTGAGAGACCACAGATTCCATCCCAGAGTGCCCAGGGCTCCTTCACCCCCGCCCACCAGCACTGGGGGCTCCCACCCCTCTGTGGCCAGGCACCCAACAGCCCCTCCCTGCAGGTGCCCATCCCCATCACCCCAGGCCTGGACCCCCTCAGCCTCCTCACGGACTCTGCCGATGTGGCTGCCTGGAACAACCAGGGCCTGCCCAGTGACCGCACTTCCACCGAGAACGCTGCCATCCTCTGCAGCACCCAGCGGTGGCCGCTGCTCGTGGACGCCCAGCTCCAGGGCAGCAAGTGGATCAAGAACAAATACGGGGAGGAGCTGCAGGTCGTCCGCCTGGGCCAGCGGAGGTGGGCCAGGGGCTGCAAAGTTGGGCACAGGCTTGGGCTGCACTGGCCCCCATTTCCCTGCCATCGAAGGGTGCAGGGTGCTGTGAGCCAGGGCAACCACATCCCCATCAGACTCAGGGCACCCGAGGGCAGCAGCTCCACAGGTCCTGCAGGGGCCAGGGCTGGCAGAGCACAGCAGGGTCCCAACAGGGCACGGTGGCTGGAAGGCACCCCTTGAGCCCCCCACAGTGTACAGGCTTGCCACGTGCACCTCCCCCCTCTCCACTCAGGTACCTGGACACCATTGCACAGGCAGTCTCTGAAGGACAGACACTGCTGATTGAGGACATTGGTGAGACGGTGGAGGCGGTGCTGGACCCACTGCTGGGCAAGACCATCTTGGGCAGGTGAGCACACCCCAGTGCCGAGTGGTTTCACCTGCCCCAAGCAATGACTGCTGCCCCAAAATGCTGGTCGATGCCCCTTTGCTGCCGGCAGTTGAGGGCCTGATCCTTCCTTGGTTTTGGCCACATCCCCCAGTGTTCTCCAGTATGTCCCACTGTACTGATGTGGCCTTTTGGGCTATTCTTGTCTGCAGTACCCAGTTCATTTAGTGATTTAAGGACATGTCCCCTGGGGCACCTGCCATAAGCAGGTGATAAGCTGGAAGGGGAAAAGCACCCCAGAAGCTATGGGGGGGCTGCAGCAGGGCAGCCTCCAGCTCCTGCTCCTCCACCCTTGCCCTGCCGGGGCTGGTTTGGCACTTCTGCCCTTGCTGAGCCTTTTCCCAACTAAAGAAATCCATTCTGAGCAGCCGGGAACAGCACACGGGCTGATCGCACGTGTCTGTGATGAGTTACTACCCAGTGTGTGGACTAATTTGTTCAATTAACTGAACAGATACATTAGGATTGGAGATAAAGAAGTGGAGTATCACCAGCAGTTCCGCTTGATCCTGCACACCCGATGTTTCAACCCGCACTACAAGCCAGAGGTGCAGGCTCAGTGCACTCTCATCAACTTCTTGGTGACACGGGAGGGCCTGGAGGACCAGCTTCTGGCCGCCGTGGTGGCCCGGGAGCGGCCGGACCTGGAGACCCTGAAGGTACAGGCCCAGCTGCTGGATGGAGGGGTGGGAGAGGACGGGGCACTGCGGAGGTTTTGGGGCAGGGAGCAGAAGAGCTCCCCTCTGTGTGCTCCCTGTGTTTGTCAAGAGCCAAGTGAGTCCCAAACAGACCCTGCAACTGCAAGTCCCCCATTGCTCCCGCAGCCAGCGCTGCCCTGGTGGGTGATGGTGGGTCCCAGGAGGGGCCACGGCCACCTTCCCCTTGCACAAGCACATCGGTGGCCATATGACAGTGACTGGTGCCAGCACTCAGTCATGATCTCTCGAGTGACATATCCCTTGGGGGCTGCTGTCACAGGCAAACTTAACCAAGAGCCAGAACGAGTTCAAGATCAAGCTGAAGGAGCTGGAGGACTCACTGCTCGCCCGGCTGTCGGCTGCTGGGGGAGACTTCCTGCGGGACACAGCTCTGGTGGAAAACCTGGAAATAACAAAGCGCACAGCCAAGGAAATCGAGGAGAAAGTAAACATGCTGCCCTGGCCCTGGTGCCACAGGCAGAGGGACAGCTTGGCTGGACACCCAGCCAGAGGGCAGGCACTGCTTCAGCCCATGCCTTGGTTCTGGTAACACCCACCCCCGTGTGCCTCCAGGTCAAAGAAGCTAAAGTCACCGAAGTACAAATAAACGTCGCAAGAGAGAACTATCGCCCGGCGGCAGAGCGCGCGTCCCTGCTGTACTTCATCCTGAGTGACCTCGGCAAGATCAACCCCATCTACCAGTTCTCTCTCAAGGTAGACAGGGAGTGACGAGGGAGCTGGTGTGTGCAGGTGGGATGGGGCTGGAGGAGGATGGAGATTTGGTGTTTCAGTGTTTATGCTGCTGATGAGCTCCCAGCAGCCGGACACTGATGCCTGCCGGGATCTTCTTCAGGCCTTCAATGGTGTTTTTGAGAAAGCCATCCAGCGTGCGGCCCCCAGCCAGGACACCAAGCAAAGGGTGGTCAACCTGACGGACCAGATCACCTACTCGGTCTATATGTACACAGCACAGGGCCTCTTTGAGAGAGACAAACTCATCTTCCTGGCCCAGGTTGCCTTCCAGGTAATCCCTGTGAATGTCTGGGGCTCCTGCTGTACAACAGGTGCTTATGTGGCTTTAGACAGGTTGTTCTCACTCCTGTGCTGCTGCTGGATGCTCAAAGCCTCTCGCCCCCTCGCACCGGGGCAGTGGCACCAGGTGGCTGTGATGCCGCACTCCCAACTTCCAGGTCCTGACCATCAAGAAAGAAGTGAACCCAGCAGAGCTGGACTTTCTCCTGCGCTTCCCTTCCAAGGCTGGTGTCACGTCTCCCGTGGACTTCCTGCAGACCCAGGGCTGGGGTGCTGTCAAGGTGGGTCCATGAGGTCGCCTGCGGTGCCAAGGCAATGCCAGCACAGCCCCTGGCGCAGGGTCACCTGGGGTCCAGGGTCACCTGCATGGGTTCCCTGAGGAACCCAGAGCCCAGGAATGATTTAGTCCTTCTCTGTGGAACCTGAAGGCTCTCTCAGACATGGAAGAGTTCAGGAACCTGGACAGTGACATAGAGAACTCGGCAAAGCGATGGAAAAGGTTTGTGGAGATGGAGGCACCAGAAAAGGAGGCGCTCCCCATGGACTGGAAGAACAAGTCAGCCCTGCAGAAGCTGTGCGTGCTGCGGTGCCTGCGCCCCGACAGGATGACCTATGCCATCAAGTGAGCTGGTGCCCAGCACAGGGCCCTCCTGCAAGAGCCCTGCAGTGTCATCATGCCAGCTGTGCCCAGCAACTGCATCTCCTCTGACTCACTGGATGGTTCTATTTTTCTGTAGGAAATTTGTGGAAGAGAAGATGGGGAGGAAGTATGTGGAAGGAAGGAGCATTGACCTCTCTGAGGTGTACAAAGAGAGCAGCCCCTCCACACCCCTGTTTTTCATCCTCTCCCCTGGCGTGGATCCGCTGAAGGATGTGGAGGCGCTGGGTGAGCCACTCCCACCTCAGGCTGGCACCAGCCCCAACAGCCACGAGCTGGTGCAGGGCCAAGCGGCTGGAACTGCACAACCCCAGCTCAGTGCCCATACCGATAATTCTGGTGTACACTCCCTCCCAGGCACGAGGCTGAACTTCACCATCGACAATGGGAAGATCCACAACGTGTCACTGGGGCAGGGCCAGGAGGTTGTGGCAGAACAGGCCATGGAGGTGGCTGCTGAGCAGGGCCACTGGGTCATCCTACAGGTGGGTCGGGGGCACTGTGGTGCACCAAGAGACACAGCCCTGACAGCAGCCGGGCACACCAGGGCACCCAGCCCTGCCAGCATCCAGTCACACGGTACACGGTCACCCCACTGGTGATGGCAGTGACACTGCTGGGGCCAGCTGGGTGTATCCAGCCCAAGTGGTGTCCTGTCATGCTGCACCTTCTCCCTGTGGAGCAACAGTAGGAATTTGGCGGCCGGGGGGGGGGGGGGGAGGTGAGATTCATGAGGTACAGGCTGTTCCTGTTGCAGAACATCCATCTGGTGGCCCGGTGGCTGGACACACTGGACAAACTGGTGGAGCAGCACAGCATGGAAAGCCACCCCGAGTACCGGCTGTTCATGAGCGCCGAGCCAGCCCCCAGCCCCGAGTCGCACATCATCCCACAGGGGCTGCTGGAAAACTCCATCAAAATCACCAGCGAGCCACCGACCGGCATGCGGGCCAACCTGCACAGGGCCCTCGACCTCTTCTCACAGGTACCCCCCGCACCACCCCTGCCCTTCCACAGCTGCTCCTCGGGACTGTTCAGGCCAGTGTGCCTGGCTCATCCCCTCCCAGGGTTCCACAGGCTGAGCATCTTTGGGGAGTGTCACTGCAGCCAGAAACACTGCACCCCAAGCCAGCACCCCCCCAGGACATCCTCCTGTAGTGCCCAGAGCCCCCATTCGCCAGGGTAACCAGAGCTGCCCGAGGGCTCCTGACACAAGGAAGTGCCAGGTTGCCAATGCCTTCCCTGAGACTGAACCTGGAGCTGCTGCAGTTTTAGCGTGAACAAGATGCCTCAGCTGTCAGCAGGGCATTGGGGTGTGGCATCCTAATTCTTCTGTAAACAAATGAGTGCAAAAATTACCAACTAGCAAAGCATTAAAATACAATTTTATGCCTTTTTTTTTCTAATAAACACCTTCAGTTCTCTTTTGCCAATGAAAGTTCTTAACTAGAGGGGCATCTGATAGCTATATTCACCTGCAACCCCCCATCACTGTTCCCCCACAGGAAACACTGGAACAGTGCAGCAAAGAGACTGAGTTCAGGTGCATCCTGTTTGCACTCTGCTACTTCCACGCAGCGGTGGCCGAGCGGCGCAGGTTTGGCACCCAGGGCTGGAACAGGCCCTACCCCTTCAACAGCGGCGACCTGACCGTCTCTGTTAACGTCCTGCACAACTACCTGGAGGCCAACGCCAAGGTGAGGGATGACAAGGTGACCACTCTACACACAGCACACACTGGAACAATCGGCCTTTCTCAGAACCTTCACCAGTTTGCAGCACAAACACTGTCTCATGAAGAAGCCCAGGGCTGGCAGCAGCTCCTCCCCTGGTCCCCACACACTCAGGCAGGGGAAGGGGCTGAGTCCTTGGCCCCACTGAGCTGAGTAGAAAAAGGCATCAGGCACCAGCTGGGAGAAGTGCCTGGCCTGACCTGTGCCTTGGTGCTTGCTGCCCGGAGAAGGAAGGTGTGGTGAGCAGGGCTGAAGTCTTGCCCTTAGACCTGCCCTTGCAGACACAATCGGTGCTGGTTGGAGTAAAGATGGGATGATGGGATTCAAAGCACAGACAGCTGTGTCCATGAGACAGGGAGAAATCTGTGGGTGAACAAGAGACACTCCAGATGAGATCCTGTTCACTGTCCCTGAGCCTCTGTGGGCCCAGGGACTGTCACCTCCCTGCACACTGGACAGGTCAATCCCAGAGCCGTCACTCTGTGGCCCTGCTGCTGCATGGGGGACTCCCGGGGAGCTGCACAGGAGTTCCAGCTCAAGCCTCTCCCACAGGTACCATGGGATGATCTCCGGTACCTCTTTGGTGAGATCATGTATGGAGGGCACATCACTGACGACTGGGACCGCCGGCTGTGCCGCACGTACCTGAGCGAGTATGTCCAGCCAGAGATGCTGGAAGGGGAGGTGTCCTTGGCTCCAGGGTTTCCAGTCCCTCCCCGCTTGGATTACCAGGTAAGAAAGACAAACACTGCAATTTGCTATGGAAAACCCCTGCTCTGGATAAATGCACATGAGTCCAAGTTCCCCCACGTTCACTAAGGGGGATGTAGGGAAAGAGAGTGTCAATCCCCTGGAACTAGGATTGCTAAAAATAATTCCTGTGGCCGGGGCAGGAGGGTGGGACATGAGTGAAAAAAAATAGCCTCCATGAGCACAGGCAGGTGCTGCAAAGGGCCCCTGAGGGCAGTGATGGGTTTTCAAGGCTGCAGGGAAGTTTGGGCTCCTTTGCCTGTACCTGCTGAGCTAACACTGGCCCTGCCCTGCACTCAGGACTACCACCAGTACATCGATGACAACCTGCCAGGCGAGAGCCCCCACCTGTACGGGCTGCACCCCAACGCAGAGATGGGCTTCCTGACCGTCACCTCGGACAGGCTCTTCCGCACGGTCCTGGAACTGCAGCCCAAGGAATCTGAGGCTGGTGGAGGCGCAGGTGGCTCCCGGGAGGAACAGGCAAGTCAAGTCCTGTCTCTTTACAGCAGAAATTAATTGAGGGGTTTTTTTAATCTGTGGTTATTTTTATTATGGAGAAAAAAAACCCTCTTAATGGTGACAGCTGAGAGGCCAGGGGGTGGGGGGACAGATGCAGGCCCAGAAACAGCAGAGAGAGCAGGACTCATAACAATCAGGAAGGGGTGGTAGAAGGTGATTCCAGCCCAGCTGTGCTGAGACTGTCAGCCCAGGGACGGCGGCACATACGGCAGTGGCAGCACAGTCATACTGCTCTGATGGGGTTGAGATGCACCACTGGCAACATGTGGCTTATGTGGGGCTTCTCAGCAGGTGGAGAGAGCTGAGGAACCTCCATTCATGACGGCAACTACTAAAAATACAAATTTAAAATATAAAATAAAATTAAAAAAAAAAAAAAAGGCTTCTTCCTGACTGCCTGGACCTTACATGTGAGTTTCAGTCTCCACGGCCTCAGCTCTGACTTCCTTGGCTATTACAAAAGAGCTACAGCTTTTAAAGAGCCAAGAGCAGTTAGAAACAGAATGGAGCATTAGTAACAGAGGAGGCAGCACAGGGAAACACCAAGGCAGAAAAAGAAAAATCTTACCAACCTAATTAACCATAAACCTGCAGCATTTTTCCCTGGGTAAGAGCAGTTTATGGCATTCTCATTCCAGGTGAAGTCAGTCCTGGATGAGATCCTTGGGCAGCTGCCAGAACCGTTCAATATGGAGGAGCTGATGGCAAAGGCAAAGGAAAAGACTCCGTACACGGTTGTTGCCCTCCAGGAATGTGAGAGGATGAACATCCTGACCAATGAGATGAGGCGCTCGCTGAAGGAGCTGGACCTGGGACTGCAGGTATGGAGCAGGCAGCTGCCTGGATCATTTCCCAGGATTTCCAAAGCACTGTGTGCCCTTGCTGGAGCTCTTACCCGTAGCACTGTGGTGGGTGTGGCCAGGTGGCCTCAGGCTCCTGCTCTGCTCCAGTCTGAGCCCAAGCACATCCCCCTGCCTGTCCCACCACTGGCTGCAGGTGCCACTGCTCAGGCTTTCCTCTTTTTCAAAGGGAGAGCTGACAATTACATCAGAGATGGAAGAGCTGGCAAATGCTCTCTTCTATGACAGCATTCCAGAATCCTGGACACGTCACGCTTATCCCTCCCTCCTCAGCTTGGGAACCTGGTATGCGGACCTGCTCGTGCGGATCAGGGTGAGCAGAGTTCATGTGATGAACTCAGTCAGAGCTCAGGGCGTGAGTGGGTACTGCTGACACCACACCTCTCCCCAACAGTGCACTGGTTTATTGCATATGGTTTATTTCTCAGTATCACTTCAAGCAGCCTGAAGTACCTGAAAGGGGCTGTTCCCCCAGGGATGAGAGCACAAATCTGACCAGGGTTCCCATTACAGTACATCACTGTAGCAAAAGAGCATCAGCTCCCCCCATCACAACTCTGGGTGTCCCAGAAAAAAAAAAAATTTAATAAAACTGACTTTGTTAAAAAATAACAGTGGTATTTCCTGCACTGCAAATTCAGCTTCATTGCTGCAGGGGGGAATCTGCTGTTTATTCATCCCACCCCACCTCCAGCCAGTCCCCTACTCTGCAAGATTACCTGAAGCTCGGGTTAAGCAGTGAAGTGTCAGCTCTATCCCACTGTTCCTGGTGCAGTGTCCTGCAGTTCACAGCCCACCCTCCACCCTGAAGGACTCTGCTGCTTTATTTTCCAGGAACTGGAAGTCTGGGCAACAGACTTTGTGCTGCCTGCAACAGTGTGGCTGGCAGGATTCTTCAACCCCCAGTCCTTCCTCACAGCCATCATGCAGTCCACAGCCAGGAAAAAGCAGTGGCCACTGGATAAGATGTGTCTGGCAACAGATGTGACCAAGAAAACCCGGGAGGACATAACATTTCCACCTAGAGAAGGCTCCTATGTGCACGGGCTGTTCATGGAAGGTAAAGACTGCATCTTTGAGATGTTTCAGACATGGAGCAGGCCCAGCTCAGCCCTTCTCCCTCCTGCAGCAGAGCAGGTGTTGGCACTTGCTGGCTGATCTGCCCTGCCCAGCTCTGGCAGTGGGTCGGAGTGCAGAGCCCTGGCTCCAGGCTTAGACGCCAGGTGAGGGCAGCACTGCCCGGATCACGCAGCCTTTACAAACCAGAAACTCGTGTTTTGGCCACTCAGGCTGCAGCTCGTGAGCCCCAGGGTTGGGGTGGTTGGAGCCACAGGGCTCTAATGATTAAATATGTCACATTCTTATTTGATGTACGAGTAAGACAAATCGGAAAACTCAAACCTATAATAATTACTGCTGAAATGAAGGGGAAGGAGGCAGTTCAGCAGAGGAGCTGAGGGGTGCGCTTGGACAAGAGCACAGAGCACACAGGACAGTGTGTCGTAGATCCCACCACGGCCAGTTCACCTTTAGCTCTGCAATTCCCATGCAAAGCCGTGCTGAAGGGAGGGGTGGGGACAGAATTTATTCAGACATCCCACACACAGTAAGGCAAATGCAGTCCTGGGTCACAGTGAGTTGAGGACACATCAGCCCTAACCACTACTGAGCCACTGAACCCACCCTTCACCCTCCAGCTCCCACCCATCAGTAGTTGTGAACAAAGCCCCTGCAGTGAGAAGCCCGGGGCAGCTGTGAGGGTCAGCCAAGGCCACTGTCACGTTGCAGGTGCGCGCTGGGACGTGGCCTCGGGGTCGATCGCTGACGCGCTGCTGAAGGAGCTGACGCCCACCATGCCAGTCATCTTGCTCAGAGCCATCCCTGTGGACCGCGTGGACACCACCAACGTCTATGAATGTCCCGTCTATAAGACACGGATGCGAGGGCCCACCTACGTCTGGACCTTCAACCTGAAGACAAAAGAAAAAGCTGCCAAGTGGGTCCTGGCTGGTGTGGCTCTGCTCCTAGAGGCCTGAATTTTAATGTCAATGGAAAACAGCAAATGCTTTTACTTGTAAAAGCCTCCGAGTTGTGTAATTCAGAACCATTTTAGCAAAGTATCAATAAAACCAGTGCTGGCAGCGCTGCTGTGAGGCCCCTGCTCTTGCAGCCCACGGGGTTCTCAGGGCGGATACTGGTTTTCCACTGGTGGTTTCTGACGCGGCGCTGGTGGGGAGCCAGACCACCGTGGGAAGCCAAACGGAACAGCTGCACACAAGTGGCCGACTCCTTTCCCTCTCCTGGCTCTCTGTCTTCCCACAGCTCTTTGTGTAATGGCTCAGTGCAAACTGAGCAGAAACTCCTCACGCCCCGGGCACAGAGCACGAGTCTGGCTGGAGCAGACAGGAGAAGAAAGGTGCAGGTTTAACCCAGTTCACCCACGCTCCACCTCCACAGCCCAGAGAAGGTCCAGCTGAAAACAGGTCGCTCTCTGAGGTACATTACTTCTATTTCTAGGGTACAGAACCTACTCTGTCCTTTCTTTACAACAAATCATTTGTATCAGCAGTAACACACGTTAGGGCCAAGGCCTGTCCCTTTAGCATAAAATCAGTTCACCAAAATCCCACCCTGTGAAATATTTGAACAATTAGTACTAAAATACAGTTGCCTAAAGCTTCCCTTCCAGTTCATGGTCAGAGAAGCCCAAAGCACAGAGAGCTGCTTGTTTCTTTATAGAGCAGCAGCATTTATTATCAGTTACCACCGAGCTTCACACTTACCATCAGCCTTTCTCAGGAGCCAGAAATTCTGTTTGTGGCACTATCAGATCAGAACCCCCTGCTCATACCCCACCAGTGACAGAGAGCAGGCCCAGCCTGCGCTCTCACATGTTTTTACCTGGCTTCCACCCACTTTCTTTTCAGGATGTTAAGGTTCGAGCCTCCCATTTTCAGTAAGTAACATCCTAAACCCACATGAGCACCAAAGTCTTCTTCTGCCCCTCCACAACTCCTGAAAGACACTTGTAACATATCTGAATGTAAAGGAGTCAGGCACACTCCCCAAGGGGGAGGCCACAGTTAGGTGAGTAAAAGAGATGTGGGAACACGCAGCATCCTGGGCACACACACCAGTGCCAACTGCACAGGAACAGTCCAAGAGCCATGTCCTGAAGCTCAGAAGGGCTCGAGTCACGGGGCAGTCAAAGAGCCAGGAAACCCAGGATACCACAAAGCAGAAAAGCAAAACCAACCACCCTTGTTAACCAACACCTACAGGGGCAAAGCAAAGCTCTGACTGGATACAGTGACAAAACATTTTAGGTATTCCAGCAACGTTTTCTATTGGCTGGTCAAGATAAAACAAACACAGTCCTTCTCTGAAAGGGACATTTCAGAAATGGGAATTTTATTTCCATGCATGGAAAATACCCCTGTATGGGTCATGGGAAATAACCCTGTATGGGTTCTCTGTCAGTGACCCTTCCAGAACTTTTAGCAGATGAAACTCAACCTGGACCTCAGCACATCCCAATCCATGGCAGGCAGTATCTCAGAGGAAATGAGGTGCCTGGTTTTCCCCACATCATCTGTGTGTCCATTGTCTCTTTCTTCCATGTAAAAAGCACTACAGCTATTCACTGCAGTCAGTGCAATATAAATTCCCCATAATGGCAGCAAACTCACCCAAAGCAGCAGCTTTTCTTCTTTCAAAAGAAATTCTTGATCAGAGGTGTCACCAGCTTCACCCACAGCTTCACATAACGATTTGGCTGCTCAAACGTTGACGTTGAGACCACACCTGAGCAGAGGTAAAGCTGTTCCTGCTCCTAAACAGGGAAAGAAACATCACTGCAGTAAATCTCAAGTGTTGAATTATATAACGGTCTTTAAGAGAAGTGAATTCTCATGTAGAGCTGGCCAGGGATCCTGCCAAAAGGCTGCATCATTTCTCCTCAAGAATTAGCAATTTAAACTCTACAGAGAGCAAGGGCAGAGGGTTTTGCCTTTTTGTGCCTCACAGTTGCAAGAGCTGAGCTTCAGTTTCAAAAAACTCCTCAATCCCTGGCTGTAATTGCCAGAAGAGGAAACCTCACCCAAACCTCCCGGGACCGGCTTACGCGGCTCTTTCTAGACACAGCTCAGGCGCCGCGTTCTCAGATGAATGTGCAGTCGTGATCTCAGCTAAATTACCAGAAACACTCGGGCCCCCGCAGCGTGTACCCGACTGCTGAGGGAGGAAATGAACCACCCTGCTGATAACACACGCTCACAGCACGTGAGAGCAGTGCTTTGATCACAGGTGAGCGGGTTTGTTAGCACAGCCACTCAGGCTGCAGGACCTGCAGGCAAACAAGGAGCAGAACAGGTCCTGGAAGTCTGTTCATCGTCTTTTTTCATTAGTGAAGCTGTCACAAACAGCTGAAAATACTCTGCACTACTTAAATTCAGGGTGCAACAGGTAAGCAGGAACCAAGCACTGGAAAGTAACACCAAAAAGATGAACCAACAACAGAAGGAAGACATTCATGTGCTAATTCACCCTAATTTTAGAGCCTCAAATGCTCCAAGAGCTATAGTCAGCCCTGCTGTGCAGATTCTGCTCCATGGCCACACAATACAGTGAGGACTGAGCTGGAGGCAAGGCCAGTTCCCTGAATCAAGCTCAGTCCATTCAGAGGAGCATCCAGACACCCAGACCACTCACATTTCTTCCCAAATCTCAGCACGCATTTTTAAAATGGAACTAAATGTTACACAGACAAAGTGATTTCATGGCAGCATCCCAGGAACGGATTAAGTCTTCTAAAAAAGACCACAGAAAGTAAACACCCAGCCCATCTCAGAATCAGCTTCCAGCAATCGGGAATGGTTTAAAGCCCTTTGAATGAGATCACTGCAGCCCTGTGTGAGAAAATTCCTTTGTGTCACATTTCCATTGATTCTCCCCTTCCATTAGAAACAAGCAGAGGCAAGATATGAACTGAAATATTCAAGCAACTCTTCCAGTAATAGAATCGTTTTTGATTAGATACACTCTGACTCATCCCGGGGAAGAGCCCTGATGCAAGAGGGCAATTCCCATTGATCTTGCAGACAACTCTGCCAGGACCTGCCTCACAGAGTGCATTTCTGAGGTCCCCAGGTCACACAGAGGCACCAAATTGATCTGCTTTGTTGCAGAGCACTACAGGAGAAACAACTTGGGACAGACAGTTCTAGCAGAAGATTCAGAGTCAAGACAGTTAGAGAACCAGGCAGGATTTGGAGCAGGACCAGAACTGCTGAGCACTCCAAGCTGCCTAATTAAACCAAAAACAGCACAGAAAAACCCTAGGACACTGAACATCAAACCAGTGAAAAATTATTGTGTCAATATTATATAATGTCATATTATTATTCAAGATATGAATTATGTCATAGAACTTCATGGGCAACCCAACCAGCTCAGAAATCCTCTTCTAGTCCAAGCTCAGCCATTCCAAAGGCCTGGCCTCATTACCTCAGAGCACAGCACAGCCTTGGCAATGCCCAAATGTTGGGATTAAGGCCCAGAAGGTGCAGTGTGGTCAGTGAGCAGAGGAGCCAGCAGGCTCTCTGAATGCTCTCTGCACATCCAGCCCCGAGCACTCCCGGTATCCAAGGTCACTGGGGACACACATTCCTTCCTGTTATGGCCTCACTTCCCAGCACTGGGCACTCACAGCAGGCAGCTCATCAATAGTCACTTCACTGACAGCTCCTCAGGACTCCTCATGCTCCAGCAGCTTTTGAGTTATTGTAGCTGGATGTTTTTATCGCCACTGCATCATCAGCGTTCCCTGTGTGACCCAGAAGCACAACATTCCCGTTGCCTCCCCAGAATCCACTGCTTACCTGATGGAGCTGCTGCTGCAAGGTTTTATTTTCTGTCACTATCGCAACCTGGGCTTCCAAGTCACGATGAACTGATCGATACCCAAAATTCGGAGAGCCGATCAGGGTCAGGCAGGGCAGGTCACTCCCTGCCAGGTACAGCCAGAGGCCTGTGGGAAAAATGAGAGGAGAGGCAGCGTGGCAGCCTGAGGGGACAGCCAAGGTGGGCTCACACTGTCCCTTCACTCAGAGGGAATTAAACCCATTAAACACGGATTATAGATTCTGTACAGACCCCGAGAGCATCAGGCAGCCCAGCAGAGCCCACAGGGCCGTGACACTGCATGTTACTCATGGGGTGCCAAGGCACGGCCCAAACCCTGCCCCTCAGAGTGCCCTGACCAGGGGTGCAGCACCCTCAGAGAACCCCAAGGACACATTGTCCCAAAACAACTCAGGACAAGTCCCTGTCTCTGCATTAGAGGCTGTTTTGCATCATGGTAAATCTCAGAAACATTGAAAGAAGACAAACAGCTTTTCAGTGAAGGAACCAGCCTCAGAGCCCCAGGTCTGTCCAGCCTGTCCCAGAGACCAACCACCTTCATGGGACTGTGACATGACCCTGCTCTGATAGGTGAATTCACATGAAATAGAGACTCAGAAGACAAGTGCAAATTATTTCACCACCTCACTTCCTGAGGAGCCACCGGGGATGAGATGAGACTCTTGCCAGGGCACCTGGTCCCTGTAGCCAGTCACCATCACAGCTCCCACAGCTCTGCCTGCACAGAGAGCAGTCGGGACACAGCCCAGGATGGATTTTCAAGGCAAAGATGGAAACAACACATTATTCTCAAACACAGCACTGCAGCAGGGCAGGAAGGAACAGCCACAGGAGAGCCGGGACTGCTGCCAAGAAGAGGCTGCATGGCCACTCTGTGCACAAATGGAGCCGGGAAGCATTTGCTCTCCTCAGCACAGCCCTGGGTGGGTCCCTGGTAGAGGCTTATCCCCATGGCCAGTCACAAACTGCAACAAAGAACCTGTAGCATAAAAACCGCCTCAGCCTTAAAATAGCAGCAAGTTTCCTAACTCAGCCCCAGAGCAGTTCCAAGAATGCCTTGAGTAAGACGCTGCCGATTCACCGCCAGTTCCTGTAACCTCCTCCCCGCCCCCACAGCACACACTCACAGAGCTGGCACTGCCCTAAGGCCACAGCACCCCCGGCCCCACAGGCTCACCCCACCACAGAGGGGCCAGAGAGCCCATTGTGGGCTCCAGGAGCCACAGGGAAGCACTCGTGTGGCACAGAGATTTGACATGTTCTGCCACCAAACAGGACCCTACCAGAGCTGTTTGGTGCCTGGGCTGTTTGGTGACCAGCTGCTGGCCGGACCTCTGCCCAGGCAGTAGCCACAAGGAACAGGTTCCTCGCCTTCCCAAGTGTCCTGTGGCACTGTTTTTATGGCCACCTGGCAGGATCTGCTCAAACAGTGACTCACCTTTCCAGAAAGGGGAAGTGCAGCTTCCCAGCACCAGTCAATAGCAGTAACAGGGTTTATCTCTCAGCGCAGAGCCACCTGTCCAGCACTCTCCCACCAGCACTTGCCTGGAAGAGACCCTGAACCCAAGGGACATACTCATGTCACTCACACCACCATACCTGGGAACACAGCAGAGCACAGGCAGGCTTCAGGGTGTCACAGCAGGACAGCTGCTGGCAGTCCTGCTCACACGTGCACCATGGCTGTGCACGCTCTGCTACACCTGCATGGTGCTGTCCCACCTGTGCTGAGCTCTGCTCCACCTGCACTGCACTGCTACACCTGCACAGCACTGAACACACCCAGAACAGTCATCCCTGAGGACAGACATCCCTGGGGACACACCATTTGATGCTGTGTGTGCAGATATAAATGCTTTAAGGGGAGTGGGAGGGGTCTGCAGCACAGCTGCAGTGTTTAAGGTACGGCAGCCAGATCCTGTGGGAGACTAAAGGGTGCCTCAGCCCACAGAGAAAGCACCGATGGGCACTATTGGCTGCTGGGGATCTCATGTCCTCGGCCAGAAGCCAGGTTCCATGTGCTCCATGTACACCTGCTCTTCGTATCTCCAAGGTTTCTCCCTTCCTCCTTCCATCCTTGTCCTTTCTGCCACACACACCATGTGACTCCTGCAGAAGGAAACCCAGTGAATAAAGCATGTGCCAAGTGCAGAGCATGCCAGACAAGGAGCTACACACTGATCCTTCCAGCACTCTGAAGAGGAATGAAAACACGAAGCAAATGTCTCCAACTGTCCCCCTGCCAGGCACTGGAGCCGCTGAACTCCAAGCCCTGCATCCCCCTCCCAATGAACACCACACAGCAGAGAGAGCCCAAAGCACTACCCCAGGAGGCACTGCTGGCCCAAACAGGACCAATGGCCACACGCACTTTGGTAGCTGAGAAAAGCAGCCCATGCTTCCGAGCTCAGTCCATGCCAAATCACATCCCACCGGCAGTCAGCGATGCCCAGCAAACACAGAACCTGCGAACCACAGGTCGCTCAAACAAGTGCTTCCTGCAGGACATGGGACACCCCAGCCGGGCAGGCAGGCACCTCCCTTGGGCTGCCCTGCCTGAGACAAGGGTTTCCTTGTGCTAAGTTCCCAATAGCACTGAGGAGGAGCACTACACCCTGAGATCTGTTTGTGGTTTCAACACAGAGGCAGCTGGTAACACCTGTGGATTTTCAAGTCAAGAGAAGGCCAACTCAGCAGCTTTCCCTCCCCACCACCTCTGAGCCTTCCTCTGAGTATCCATGTGGGAAGCAGGGAGATGGAGGCATTCTCACAACCATTCCTCTCCAAAAGAGGAACCTCTCCAATGACAGCCTGTGAGAGCTGGGCACACTGTATCCAGCAGGAATGTGGGGTTTCCTACAGAAGACCCCAAGGACAGCATTCATTAACTCACTGCATCTGTTAGTCCATGTTCCTTCCTCAGCCCCTTCCCCTCTGGCTGCCCTGACTCTCAGATGCACACTCTGCAGTTCCTCACACACCACATCCCCTGTGTGCCATGCACAGGAGCTGCAACAAATCCCCCAGACCTGCTGCCAAGGGAACACGGTGGCCAGGACTGCTGGGGTGGTCCCAGGAGCAGCTCCCCTCCTGCCCCTGTCCCAGATCCTGCTCCAGGGTCCCCAGCAGAGCCTGCGCTTCTGACTGCTGAAACCAGACCAAGGGACATGAGAAACTGCACCACAGCCCTGACTGCATCATGAACACATCCAAATGCTTCCTTTTCTTTGCGCCATGTTTCTCATCCAGGCAGTGCCTCAGTGCCACCACCGGGACAGCCCTGGGACTGTATCAAACCAGAAATCCAGAGGCAAGGCGTGACTGCACAGTTGTCCCCCCAGCAATTCAGACCCTCCAGGTTTACGCAAGCAAGTTGTTCGGACCTTGGAGGAGCGTTTTGAAGGTTAAGCCCAGACTGGCACCCAGCCAGCCCCCCACTCCTTGCACAATCCAAACACGAAGCTCTCACACACCTCTGAGTAAGTCCCCTTGGGATAAGGACATCTTACCTTTGGCATGGAACGTCCACCCAGCACGGGAGTACTCCTGCAGCTGCACCCTCTCCTGCTGCTGCAGGTAGCAGACCTCGCTGTAAAACTGGTGTTCAATATAAACGTAGGCAGCAGGGATGGCACCTGCCACCCCCTTGGCACCAAAAAACCCATTGACCTCTGGTGAGGCCAGGAGGATCCGGTACTCAGCCCTCGTGCCCAGGATGAGGTCCATGTAGGCCTGAGTCAGGTTGAAGTAGCCAGTGGTGAGGTATATCCTGGCATCCCGCTCAGCCTCGGTCAGCAGTGTCTCTGTGACCATCTCATCTATTTGAATACCAAAAGGTTTCATTTGGATCAAGGGATAGATCCAGGTGTCAGGTTCTGGTTTCAGACCCCCAGATGCTTGAGAGCCTTGCTGGGATAACAGAGAGCTGCCTGGATGGCTGCTGTGGAAAGTCTTTGCATGAAGGAGCTCTTGCCGTGTCCGGGCAGAGTTGATGACCTCCATGACCCTCCGGTTGGCAATCTCGCAGTAAGCCACCTTGTCTCCTGCAGGAAAACCCCGAGAGATGGTGTCTGAGACCGACAGGCACAGAGCTATGTGTCACCTATTACATACCAGGAAAAACACTGACAGGACACCTATACGGGAACAAACAGGAGCCAAAACAGAGTGGACACAACTTTCTGGCCTGAGGCCCAAACCAGCTGTTTCAAGGTTGGCAGAGCTACGTCACAGAAGAGAAATATTCAGCAACTGGCAGCAGCCTGAAAAATCCTCTGAGGAAGGAAAGGATCAGGACAAGGCTAAACTGGCAACAAAGAATGAGCTGGAACACACAAAGAAACCCCCGCCCCCAGACTAAGCTTACATCACCCAGCAGTGCAAGGCCAGGACAAAACCTGATGACGCAATCAGCCTGGCACATCGATGCCCTTCTCTGCCCGCTTCTACGCTTGTTCCCGGTCTTCCTGATCCAATTCCCATTTGATTCCAGGAACAAAGTCTACTACAAAACACTTAACTGCCAACAATAGCACCACATTCATGAACCGCTCAGAACACACACACCCAGAACACCCGAAACTGCAGCCGCTAATATCAGAAAAACCTCTCGGGGAACTGAAGTTCTTGTTTAAGGCCAAAAGCAGCACATTTATGAGGAAGCACTGAGACAGTTGCAGAGTTACTTCCAGCCTCTGCATGCCCTGCCAGATTAGCCTGTGATAGCCACTGTGCTGGGAAAACTCTGACAGACCCAGTCTTGAAACTTGAGCAATTTTGATTTTAATACTGGATGGCACAAAACAGGAAACCCCACAATTTGAACAATGGTCAGGCACCCAGAAATTCCCAAGTGGATGGAGTTCAAGGCATCCTTAAACCCCAGCTGTCACTTCCTTCCTCTGGATACCATCACTCAGCCAGGTGAGACAGCTCTCTCCTACCTTGGTATGGGTGTACCATCCCCTCCATCATCTGGACTGTATCATCCCTCTGCAACTGCAGGGACACATCTCCAATTGCGTCCACGAGCTCCGTGAAGAAGTCTGCGATCTCTGGAGAGTCCTGCAGCAGGACATAGCGGTCCTGCCGATTGGTGAAGTACAGATCACTCAGGTTTGCGCTGAAGAGAAAGGGAAGAGCTGAGTTCAGGGTATGGGCACAGGATCCTCAACCTCCCAGCCCAGGCTACAAGAGATCTTTCTTTTTTCCCTTTAAGAAAAACTCTCTTTCATCGGGGAATCTCATACAGAAGAGCTGCAGTTGCTCTCCCATCTCAGAAAAGCAGTAATAGGACCACGGTGGAAAGTCCAGATGTTCAGACAACTCTGGCAGCACAGACACCCTGCCCAAATCCCAGCAAAAGGAACCATGCCAAGGCTGGAGGCAGCAGGACTCACCCACTCAGGATCACATTGTCATCAAAGAGATACACCTTGATGTGCTGCAGCCCAATGGTCTCATTGAAACGCTCTGGAATCAGGAGCCGGAGAAGTCCACGCAAGTTTGGGGTGTGGAAGAGGGACACACGGACTTTCTCGGGAAATCGCTGCAGCAGCGGGATCAGCATTGTCCGAGAATTCTTCCTGCCTGGGAGAGAAGGGGAGTTTCACACAAGGATCACACAGATGGGACACATCATGGCACAGCTCCATGTCACAGTTACAGGGTGAGCACCCATCCCATTCCATCCTATCTGCTGGCATCCTATCACTGGTTTTCCCTTTTTTGTTTGTTTTTTTTTTCCAAATCACTTTCATTTGCACTACGTCAATATTGAAAGCAACATCCAGAACTGTAAGTTCATGGATGAATGGGCCTTGGAATCAGTCACAGAGCAGGTCTGACACCTTTCAAGCTTCTTAATCAAGCCTCACCAGCACTGGTAACACATCTGCAAGAGTCACCACAGAGGTTCCTGATTCGATGTGCCGCTTCCAACAATTCCAACAATTCCCACTCTCCTTTCAAAATGAAAATGTTAGTGAGCATGAGGTATAAGGGCAAATGCACTGAGAAGTGAACCAAGCAAGAACGCATAAGTCGCCCAGAGCAGTTTGGCCCTTCTTGCTCCTACCACCTATTTTTGGAGAAAAGCGGCTCAGCTTGAAGATTTTCTGGGAATGTGCAGCTCTGGAATGCAAAAGGCAAATACTGAAAGGTGCATGATTTAAGCAAGTATGTCCAGTTGGCCAAGACAGCTTCTATGAAAAAAACAGTTCCTCCAGCCTAAATCAGGCTCTGACAAAAGCAAAGCACAGTTCCTACCCCGGGAGCCCCTGGTGTAGTCCAGGAGAATGGAAACTCTGAGGTCAGGAGAGCCTGTTGCTTGCAGCGATTTCTCCAGCGTTTCTTCTAAGCAATCCACCTGCAGAGAGAGTTCTCTCCTCATTACAAAAGCAAATAAAGCTTTGCAAGAGAAGTGCTCAGCAGCAGGAGGCTGTGGCCAGGACAGCTCCCACGCCCTGGTGTGAGTCCTTCCTTCTTGTGCCAAACACAGCTGGTTCAGCCTTTGCCTCTGCCAGCCTGGCAGCTTCAGCAGCCTAAAGCCACAGATCAAAGGGCCTCAGTTTTACACGCCCACATTCTTCAGGTCTCCCAAGAGCAATTAATATTAGCAGAAAAAATCCCAACATCATTCCTAAATCACAGATTTGCATCACCAAAGACAAACCTTGGTAGGAGTTCACTGAAGAGGCCATTTTATTCTTTAACTACAAGGCTGTTTTTCACATGCAAATTCAAATCCTGTGTGCAAGCCCAGACAAAGCTGGGCACAAATTCTGTGCAGGCTCCATCCACCTTTACCCTGCCAGAGAATTTGCATCCTAACACCAGAACCTGACTAAGGCCAGGCTTCTCCCTAAAGCCCTTGGCAATAATGATTTGTTTCCAGAGGGAAGAACAGAAAAGGCAAAGTTGACCTCAGTCTCAAATGCAGAAAGACAATCCTGAATCTGTGTTCTGCACCTGGAGCACCAAACACAACACTCTACACCTATAGCTTGAATCATGTTCAAGAAAATGCCAGGGAAGAACAGATTCCTATGATGCAGGTTCTGCAAAGCCCCCTGAGCACCACAAACACCAGGTCAGTCCCCTCTGACAGGCCCAGGCTCACTGTCCCCTGAGGAAGTGCAGCAGTTCTCTGGCTCTGTACCAGGTCTAAACCAGAAATGCCTAGTGCCTCCCTTCCACATCCCTCCCCTGCACTCCCTTCCTGCCCTTCCCAAACCCCTCCACACTCACCAGCTCCTGCTCAAGGAGCCCTGTTCCCAGGTACAGTGAGGCCATCACCACCCGCTGCTTGGCTGCTTTGATCTGCACCTGGGAGTAGCAGAAAACAAGTTCAGTTTCCCACTGGGTCCCGAGGAGCCATCGGCCCAGCAGTGCCCCAGGAGGATCCCTTCAGCTGCATCTCCACACTGGCTCTCCAGCCTCGAGGGAGGAAAGGGTGACACAGGGATAGGGATGACACAGGGGGCTCTGCAGAGCCATAGCAGCACCATTGCTGCATCCAAAATTCAAGGAAGAAATCAGTGCTTTCTGGGAAACTGAGGAACTCATTCCCTGCAGCTAAAACTATTCCATAAAAAGAGCAGTTACCAGGCAGCAGCTGCAACACTGGGACTGTATCAAAACCATTCCCATAACTTGGAGCCCACACCTTACCTTCAGGAGTTCATAGAATTCTGCGGGGGACGAAAGCACCTTGACGTGTGAGCTGGAGATCCCAAACTCTGGGACCAGATTCCCGATCCACTGGAACCTGTGTGCTCCTTCTGGACAGAGTGAACACGGTGGGGCTGTGATCACTGGAACAGGAGGGGTGAGCAGTGGGGCTAGAAGGAGCCATGATGATCTGTGGAAATAAAGATGGAGAAATTCTTTATGGTGGAGGTTTTGCTTCCCACAAAGCCTCCAAGGAGGTAAAGAAAGAGCTGCAGTCAGGGCCAATACATGGTAGGGATCCACAGTGGCAAGAATGCCTTTCCCTTTCCATAATCCCAGCTGGATCACCAAAGCCAAATGTAGAAACAGAAACACAGATCAAAGATGGCAGAACAAATCTGAACATCACCAACTCTTTCCCCAAGCTGGCAGGAAGACGAGGAGAAACAACTCCTTCTTCAGGACAACACGGGAGAGGAAGGAGGCCGGGAGCTGCAGGATCTGAGGGTGTGGGGGCTCAGGTGTCTGGCGGTGCAGCAGTGGTACCACCTGTACCTGTCATCAGCCACTTGTGAATCACCTCCATTGCACATGCATCAGCTTGACCATGGCCAGCACTCCCCTCATGTCCAGCTTCATTCCCAGCTGGGCTGAAGTTGTTCTGTTTCAGGTAAAGACGTTTAAAGATCACACTGCTCTAAAGAATAAAATGCCTCAATCCCTCAATTTTATCCAAAAATAGATCTGCAGCACACAAGATGCCCCAGTGCAAGCCCCAGCAAAGGCAGGGCAGTCACACCTCAAGAATGACCCACCAAAGGAGCAAGTGCATCACAGCAGTAACACACCAAGAACCACCACAGGGATCCATCCCTCTTCATCAATGCTGCCAGCATTCTGCACAGGTAAAGAAGAGATCACGACTTCCCTTGCAAACCTCACAAAACTGTGAGGGAAACAGCAGGAAGCTCATTCTTCAAAAACACACTTCAGAACAAATTTAATTCTCTTGAAATCACTTCAGGAAAAAACCAGCTTGCTGCCAGCGTCACGCTGGAGGTGACAGGAAGCAAGTGGCAACTTCTTCTCTCCAGAGGTTTCACGCATGCAAATTCATCCAGTCATACAATAACCCCCAGCAGGACTCTGTCCACATGACAAAACCACATTTCAACACAATTAGCAGCAGCAGCTCCCATGAGATCCAGGAATCCATGAGCAAGGGACTGAACTGCATCCCCAGACCCGACAGGAACCGTTCCAGTCTGCAAACCCTGCTCGTGGGAGTCGGGCTTCTGGGGACAGGACCGGAGTGGTCAGTCTCACCCAAGGAACAGCAGGCAGCCACCATCCCGTGGCCCATCCTGATGATTCCACTGCCACCACACACCACGAAGAAACTTGATTACAACCTTTACCAGAACTTGTTACACGGAACTTTTGGGTTTTACCACAGTCCAGAGCCCAAATGACCACAGATTCCAGGAAGATGATTTCACTCATCTGGTTCATGATACAACCCTGGATCTTCACAGGATTTCCAAATACCCTTACAAGGAAACCGATTTGCAGTGGTGTTTCCTGGAAAATCCACAAGTTTGTCACTGACTATTCATCGCTACCAAAATCTGAGTCAATCTGTGCAGGAATTCCTGGGATGGGGGGTTTCAACAGATCATGTGGACTGGGCTTGGCCTGCACACCCAGATGTGACACAGATCACCAGCATAAGCTGTAAAAAACAATGCAAATATCCCCTAAAAGGTGCCAAAAATATCGAAGCAGAACAGAAACACAAGAAATACCATTTTTCAGACACATTCTCTTCAGTCTCTACAGAACCTGAGTAGGACCTTTGCTCATGTCACGTCTCACAGGCCACAAACAGGGAGCAAATTCCCACTGCTCCATCATCACAAGGCAGCCCAGCACACAGAACTACAGGGATTCACACTGGATCCAGAAATACAGGTTTTTAAAATGCACCAAATGTTTGGCCCACAGAGCAGTGGCAGAGTCAGGCTCTAACCTGGTCCCGTGGGTCACAAACAACATCCTCTGGAATTATTCCCAGCGAGGAAGCAGTGGCAAATTTTATGTATTTTACAATAAAAATCAACAGAGATGATATTGTCCTCATTATGCCACTGGCCAATCCAATTACACTTCCAGAAGCCAGACCAGCAACCAAGCAGACACTTTCCAGAAACATGATTCCCAGAAGCCACCTTCTGGCAAGGACTGTTGGAATTGCGAGTCTGACTGCACCTGCCTCCCTGCCCGTGGCCTGGGGCAGCTCTGGGGCAGCTCTGGGGCAGCTCTGGGGCAGCTCTGGGGGCAGCTCTGGGAGCAGCTCTGGGGGCAGCTCTGGGGGCAGCTCTGGGGCAGCTCTGGGGCAGTTCTGGGGCAGCTCTGGGGGCAGCTCTGGGGCAGCTCTGGGGCAGCTCTGGGGCAGCTCTGGGGGCAGCTCTGGGGCAGCTCTGGGGCAGCTCTGGGGCAGCTCTGGGGGCAGCTCTGGGGCAGCTCTGGGGCAGCTCTGGGGCAGCTCTGGGGGCAGCTCTGGGATAGTTCTGGGGCAGTTCTGGGGGCAGTTCTGGGGGCAGCTCTGGGATAGTTCTGGGGCAGCTCTGGGGGCAGCAGGCAGCACCAAGCTGTGCTTGGAGCATTTGGGCTCTAATCGGATCATTTGGAGGAACATCAACCTGCAGCACCAGCACTATTTTTGTGCTTCTGAAGGTTTGAGCCTTCAGATTAATTCTTTGCAGTTGAATTGATCCCCACTAATTCCATCCTCCACATTTTTTTGTACCTACAGAATTTACAGTGTGTCTACACTGTTCAATCTTTTAACCCAATACTGAAATTTACACCTTATTCAGCACTGAGCCTACTCTCTGCTAGAATTATCAGATAAATCTGTATTTTGCTCCAGCCACAGAACCACTGGCACAGCAACCAGCTCCCAAAGCAGCAGCTTCTACCCGCTGGTGACTGACATCAGCTCAGTACCCAAGTACCACCAATCCCTCCAACCACGCACACACGTAACATTATGAAGAAATCATCAAAATTCCACACTGTGACAAACCAGGTTTCAGAGGAACAAAAAATGGGGCAGGGGGAGCCCTTCCCATCCCTACTCCACATCACTGAGGAAACTGAAAAGAGAAAACGGAACCAAAAGGAACCACCTCACATCACTTCTGCATAAAAAGCTGATCCTAAAAAGAAATTAGGGGTTTTCTGGTGTGTGTTCCATTTTTAAAGACGTGGGTTTGGTACAGACACCCACAATGGAGCTGAAACTCTTATTCACTGTCAAACCTCATCTGCAGAGCCAGAGGTGAAGTGAAACTGTGGGACACGACGTTGTCCTTTCACCCACGCACACGGGGGGATCTACGCTGCTGCTCTTTGAACTCAGTGGTCGCTTTCCAGGGCTCAGTCTCATTTATCTATGCTAAAAATACTGATGAGACCAAGAGAGAGGTGTGGAAAGAAATTCCTTGGCTTAACCAAGAACACAGAGCATACTGATGATCCATCTCCTCCACCACCGTGGTGACACTGCCGGGCAGAGTGTCCCCTGCCCCTCACCCCTCTCCGCCTGGCACAGCCCCGGCACAACCGGGACCGACACCTCTTCTCGGCCCCTTTCCGCGTCTCGCCCTCCCCGACCCCCTCGGCCCGCGCGGGTTGTGCTGCACCTGTGACAGCCGAGGGGAGCCTGGCCCTGGACAGCGCCCGAGCGACAAGAAAACAGGGAATGACGGGGAAAAGAAGCTCAGCTGTTGCCCTAAGGGCGATCGGACAGCGGGGCGGGCTAAAGCGGGCTGCGGAGCAGAGCCGGACCCGACTCCGGGCAGGTGGAGCCAGGTCGCCCCTTTCCCCATCCGCAGCGCTTCCAAGGGGCTCGGCCGGACCAGAAAGGGGAAGCGGCGAGCGGGGGAGCCCCGGTAACGCGACACCTCCCGGTCCTGGGGGCAGCCGGCGGGGCCCGGCCGGTCCTTACCTGCGGGCGCGGCGGTCGCGGCCGCGGGAGAGGCGGTCAGAGAGGCGGCCGAGCAGCGCGGCCAGGCCGAGGCGGCCGCGGGGCAGCCAGGCCGGGGGCAGCCAGGCCGAGAGCCGCCGCCACAGCGCCGCGCCGCCCGCCGCCATCACCCGCGCCTTCCGCTTCCGCGCTGCCATGGCGACACCGCCTTCCGCTTCCGCCGCCGCCGCGCCCGCCCCGCCCGGGCCCGGCCCGCGGCTGCCGGGGGGCCCGGCCCAGGCACGGGGCCAGGAGGGGCCGGGAGGCGCTCGGAAAGGGCTCGGTGTCCGGCCGGGCCGGGACGAGGCTCCCCTGGTCCCCGCATACGTGGGACGGGCTCACGCACGGCCCGATCCGTGTCACCCCCAGGTCTCCCTTCTCCTCCCCCCGGGGCGAGCTCTGACAGGGCCGAGAGGCTCCGAAAGGACGGGCACGGCTCCTGCCCGCGACGGAACCGGCGCTCGCCGCCCCTCGGGACGGTGGCGGAGGGGAGCGCCCACACCCCCCCTTCCCCCCCTCCCCGTCGGATTCGTGTCCCCCCACAGCGGGCAGGGCGAGGCGGAGCCCGGGGGCCGCAGGTCCCCCCGCCCGCTCCCGCCCTGGGGCCCCGGAGCCGCCCCGTCCCGCCCCCGGTGTCCCCTGCCCGCCCCGGCAGCGCTCCGGGGCTCGTTTGCATTTCAGAGCAGCCCGTTCGCCGCAGCCGCTTCCCAGAACTGCCGCGCTGGGTTGGTCCCTGCCGGGCAGCGGCGGCTCCTCCGGGGAAAATTAAACTGTTTAAAATAAACCACGGACGGAGCCCGGGCTGTGTGCGAGGTCGTAACCAATGCCAAATGCAGAGAAACCGTGTGGGGAGGGGTACCCCGGCACCGCTCCACCCGCCGGGCACCGTCCCTACCGGGGGCAGGGAGGAGGGGCGAGGGACCCCCTCGGACAGAACCCCGGGGGGGCGGCCAGGGCCGGGGGGTCTCGGTCCCGCCGACGGGCACCGACCCCACGGAGCGTCGCGGGGCTCCCGAAGCCGCCGCGGCCGCACGGAGCGGGGTTCAGGCGCAGTGGCCGAGCCGCCGCGGAGCCGGGAGCCCCCGCACAGCCCGGGATTCCCCGTTGTTGCCCCCCGGGTCCCCCCCCGCTGGCGGCAGCCCGGCACGTTGGCCTGAAAATGAAGGCTGGCGACGTGGGGATGTGGGACCCGCTGCCCCACAGCACGGCGGCAGCTCCCGTTTCGGTGTAGCCCCCCGGTGTACTCACCCCCCGGTGTGACCCGCCCCCTCCCCTGTATCCCCATCCCCGGTGTACCCCCCGTCAGCAGAACCCACACCCCTCGCCGGGGCCGGGGGGCAGCGGGGCCCCCGGGGGGGGGCGGGGCCGGGGCTCTCCCTTTCTCCGCAGAGCGGGGCGCGGGGGGGCCGCCCTGCCCGGAATGGGCTGGCGGGGCCGGGGCTGGGGCCAGCGGGGCCGGGCCGGGGGCTGGCGGAGCAGGGGCTGGCGGGGTGCCGGGGGGCCGGGCCGGGCCGGGCGGGGCGCGGGCGGCGCCGCCGCGTTACAAGAAGCCGCGCAGTTCCAGGAACCCGAGGGCGGGCGCTGCGCCCGCTATAAGAGGCCGCCCCGGGCCGCCCCAGCAGCTCTGCCACCGCGCGCCGGTCTCGCTCCGCCGCCGGGACCGGCTCCCGCGCCCCAGGTACGGCCTCGGGAGGGATGGGACAGGGTCCTGGAGAGGGAGGGGGGACAGCCCGGCACCGGGGATGCCGGTACCTCCGGGGAGGCGATCACCGGGGATGCCCAGGGAAGAGGGATAGCAGGGGATGCTGGCGCTCCGACGGGGCGACAGCCGGGGCCGGGGGTACCTGTGCTGCTGGGAACGGACAGCCGGGGACTGGGGTTGCCGCTGCTGCCTAGAGAAGGGGATCACCGGGGGTGGTGGTGCCTCAGCGGGGCGATAGCTGGTGGCCGGAGGTAGCGATGTCCCCCAGGCAGTGAGAGCAGAAGACCGGCAGAAGCGGTGCCCCTGGCTAGGGGAGAGCCGGGGACGGGAGCTGCCGGTGCTCCCGGGAAGGGAGAGCCGGAGAGCGGGGGTGCCGGTGCTGTGGGAAGGGAAAATCGGGAGATGCCGGGGGACGACAGCCAGGGACCTGGCCGGTGCAGATGTTCCCGGGAAGGGAGAGTCGGGGACCGAGGTGCCGTGGCTCACCACTGTCTCTGCCGCAGGTGATGGTTTAGCAGCGGCTGCTGCTGGCAGCAGCACCCCGAGCACGCGAAGCTGGCTCCCTGCGCCATGGTCACCCACAGCAAGTTCCCCGCTGCCGGGATGAGCCACCCCCTCGACACCAGCCTGCGCCTCAAGACGTTCAGCTCCAAGAGCGAGTACCAGCTGGTGGTGAACACCGTGCGCAAGCTGCAGGAGAGTGGCTTCTACTGGAGCACAGTGACGGGCGGTGAGGCCAACCTACTGCTGAGCACCGAGCCGGCCGGCACCTTCCTCATCAGGGACAGCTCAGACCAGCGGCACTTCTTCACCCTCAGCGTCAAGACGGAGTCGGGCACCAAGAACCTGCGCATCCAGTGTGAGGGTGGCAGCTTCTCCCTGCAGAGCGACCCCCACAGCAGCCAGCCCGTGCCCCGCTTCGACTGCGTGCTCAAGCTGGTCCATCACTACATGCCACCCGCACCCTGCGCCGTCCCCGAGCAGCCGGGGGGGGCCCTGCACCCCAAGCGCACCTACTACATCTACTCAGGTGGCGAGAAGATCCCCCTGGTGCTGAGCCGCCCGCTCTCCTCCAGCGTGTCCACCCTGCAGCACCTGTGCCGCAAGACCGTCAACGGGCACCTGGACTCCTATGAAAAGATGACTCAGCTGCCGGCCCCCATCAAGGAGTTCCTGGACCAGTATGATGCCCCCCTCTAAGGGGCCAGCAGAGCAAGGTCACACAACAAGCACAAGAGCAAGGGACAGGCACAATGCCCCACCGGCGTGGGAGCTCACAGGGCACGCCGCGCCTCTCCCTCTGGGAAGGAGAGGAGGGGGACTGGGGAAAGCCGCTGTGGGCCCAGGGCTGTGGCCAGCATAGCTGGGCACCTTTGGTGCTGGGGGGACCCTCGAGGAAGCATGACACCTCTCCACAGGGAAGGGGGATGGCTCCAGCCGGACTGTGGAAGTTACAGTGAGCCCATTGGCAAAGCTCCTGTGGGCTCGGGTAGCCAGGATGGCTCCTGTGACGCAGAGGAACGTGCACTTCGGCAACCCCATCCTGGGGGTGTCCTGGTGAGAGCCCCTTCTGCCCCCAGGAACTGAAAGCACTGGAGCCCAGGAGTGCCTGATCGCTTTTCCTCGGTTTTAAGAGGAAGGCGTTTTTTGCCCATACTGTACTTTACCTCTTACTGCCTCCTTGTGGGTGGAAGCTCTTTTCACACCAGGCCCCAGACTTGGAGGTTGCTGCCTTTGTTCCCTCGTTGCCGTTTTCCAGGGGACTAAGCCTTAATATTCTCCCTGCCCCGCAATCTGGGTTACTGCACATCATTTGGTGACGCTGCGTGATGAAGGTCCTGCTGAAGTGAAGCCAGAGGGGAAGTGGCACGTCCCAATGCTGCTGAATCCCACACAACCGTGTCTGCAAGGAGCACCCCAGGCCCTTACTACCAGGAGTTGCACCCCACCTCTGCCCAGCCGCTCCCACAGACCCTGGCCACGCTGCTCCGTGCGGCACTGATTCCCGCAGGAACGTGGTGGGAGGATCCCCTGGAGCGTGTCGTCTCATGAGTGCTTTTCTGCATCCACCCAGAGAAGTGGTTGGGTTTTTCTGGCTTTTTTTTTAATTTTTATTATTTTTTTTAACCAAAGGGATGTTTACAGGCCAACGTGAATCACTGTCTTTTATAAAGATTCCATCTTCACCTCCAGCCTTGAGGGCTGAGCAAAACCATGCTTGAAAATTCAACCAAAACCAAACTCAGATGAAACTTTGCACATATTTATATTTATATTCAGAAAGGAAATGTTTCCATAATTTATAATAAAGAGCACTATTTTTTAATGAAAAACCTCAGATCTGGTTTGATTTCTCCCTTGCACCCCCGGGGCCACTCGGCCCAGGCACAATGCCGGGATGTGTTTACACCACGTAAGTGCCGTTTCCTGGAGCCGCTGTCCGTGCCGGGTGATCCCGCCGCAGTGACTCAGCCCCTCTGCGTAAGCGCTGCCCCAGCACTCAGGTATGTCTGAGCCGAGCCGCGGGGACGGATCCGCTCCCGGCTCGCGCACGTGGTGCAACCACAAACAGTCCCTCGACGGCGGGACACAGCCCACGGCCCCGGGTATGGAGGAGCAGAGCTGGTGGCACAGCCTCTGTGCAGCACTCGAGTCCTGCCTGCCCCTAGCCCCATTTGGGCACGTGCCGGGGCCAAGAGCTGCGGGAACAAGGCACGGAGAGGTGCGGTTAGGAAGGGTATGTGGTGCTTCCTCTGGGAGCACGGTGGGCTCAGGACATTCACCCCCACAGCACAGCTGTGCAGACCCTGAGCCGGGCACGGATGCCTAAGGAAGGGTATGACCCGAGAAGGAGGAGGAGGCAGAGGATGCCCACAGGGATCTCCTGGCCTTCAGGAGTACCTGGTCCCTGCTCCTTGAGGGTATGAGGTGGGCATGTGAATAAACCTGCAGCTCCATTTCACTGGCGTGCAGCACGGTGCCCGGCTGGAGAGCTGCATCTATAGACGTGGGTGATCCCCTGGGAAGGGGTCAGCCCTCCACAACCTTCCCACAGCCCCTGGCTGTGAGGAGCAGGCTGTGCCCAGGCGCCCCGTGCTTCCCAGGCCTTCTGGCACCCACAGCCCTGCACTGTGGGCGTCATGCCTGGCATCATGCACCATACTCCACCTCTGGGGAACCCCAGCTGCTGGGAAAAGGCTTTCCTTCGGGATCACCCCAGAGCAGAGGGATAGTGAGTGTGCCAGCTCGGGCTGTGGCCATGGCACAGTCCCAGTGACTATTTTGGTGCTGCTCTGCAGGGCCATGGCACACAGGCTGCCAGGAAGTGCCATGGCCTGCCTGGGCACCCGCTGCAGCTATGCAAGGAATGTCCACGCGCACGGGTGGCTGCCCGCCAGGCCCTGCTGAGGCACATCCCCCATGTCAGGGCTCCCAGCAGTGCTGGTGACTTCCAACCCTGTGCTGGGGATGGTGTGGGAGCAGCGCTGTGGGCACAGCAGCCCCCAGCCAGCAGGAGCATTGCCCTGCAGAGCATCACTGCTCCTGGGCAGGACATGGCGCAGAAGGGGAGGGGGAACCAGGGCCCTGGGAGGTTATGAGCACCCTCAGCCCCCCCCAGCAGGCAAGGGCTTCACAGCACCCCATGGTGGGGCAGAATGGGAAGCTGACTCCAGAGAGAGTTGCCAGGCTGCCCACAGTGGCCCTGCCCAAGACCCCCAGCCAGACCCCAGCCTTCCCATCCCTGCAGGAACAGCTCTGGCTTCTCCACTTCCCAGAAGGGCCCTGGCACCACCATCTGAGGGCCACTTCCCTCACCGTGCTGCAACCACAACTGAGTCGAGAGTCCAGGAAGCTGCACCAGCCCCACGGGTTTCTTGGAACAAAGCCAAGCTCACGGTAGCAGTGACATGGCAGCTGCTGGGCAAATCCTTGCCCAAGGTTTCAGAAACCTCTCGCCTGCTCCAGAGCAGCCAAGCGGACTTGGCCCCGCATTTCGTAAGCAGCCAATCAAGTGTGTCCTGCAGCCAGTTCCCCTCTGCCCCACAGCAGGGCCGGGACAGCTGAGCTCACCCCTGGGAGGGTTCCTGGATGGGGAAAGAGTTCTTGGGGTAATCAGATCCTGTCACTGTGTGACAGTGCCCGGAGCCAGATGGAATTGGGCAGGGCTCCAGGAGCAGGGCTGGGATATTGGGGTCCTGTAGATCCCCACACCCCGGGTCTCTCTTACAGCTGCAGAACTCAATGCATCTGTAAGTGCAGCCTGTCTCCAGTGCCATCACCTCCTCCACGCTGATGGTGGCTGTGCAGAGCAAGGTGAGAGCATCAGGCCCAATGAGAGCCCGAGGAGGTGCAGGGGCACAGGAGAGTGGTCAGGAAGGGACAGGCGGCTGCCCCACAACCTCTGGAACCCCTCATCCTGCCTCAGCCTGGCCTCCCCATGGAGTGCTGGGCAGCTGCTGATGCTTCCCATCACACTGCTGGCTCATTACTGGCACAAGAAGGAAGTGTACGCTGGGATGGAGAACCTGAACCCTACGGGGTCAGGGGTGCAGGAAACCTGCTCTGGTGTGTACCAGCCTCTGCAGATCCAAAACAGGAAACCACCATAGCCAGTGTTCCTGGCATGGCAGGCAGCGGGGCAGTGGAGGGCTCAGCCGACACCGCGGCTCTGTTGCCAGTCCCCCAGCCATGAGGCAAAACCCAGCCAGGCACAGGGAAGCAGGACTCCCCAGCCCTGCACTGGGACCCCGAGGAAGGCGGCAGTGGGCAGCAACACTGGTGAGCACTAGGGCAGCAGAGCCAAGCAGGGAGCTCACAAACACGCCGACCTCGCTGTGCTCCCCTCACTCACTTCCTCCTGCTCAGCTCCGCAGCACCAGGACATTCCCACGTCTACTGCCACATTTCCCAGTAGGATGCAGGAAAGGGCTGTGCAGCAGCTGGGGACTTACTGTAAATGGCACCACCTGCTCCTTACGTGGCAATTCCTCCACAGGCCAGGGCCACAGGGATGGTTGGGAACAGGGACTGGGACATCTGCTCTTATCTTGCTGCTGGGAAGCACAAGCATGGGCTCTACGGCATCACTTGGGGTGGGCACTGGCGGCCCCAGCTGTGGGCTCGTTAGGGGTAACAGCTGCTTGGGCTGGAGGATGAGCAGAGCTGCAGCCTGATGTTCCTGGAGCCCCGCAGTTCCACTACTGGCTCTCCTCTTGGGCCTCTGCCCAGATAGGGTACTGCTCCAAGTACTTGTCCCAGCAGCAGCTCAGCTGATGGTGACCTGGCCCAGAGTCTTGGTGGCCTGGGGAGTCATGGGGTCTGGCTTGGCCCTGGCTCTCCCAGGGCCAGGCAGAGCTGCAAGCAGGTGGGGAGCAGGGGACAGCAGCAGGACCCCCTGTCCAGGCCTGGGAGTATTTCAGGATGCAGTCGAGCCCAGCAGGCTGTGTACATCCCCATGGAAACTCCACTCTGTTGCTGCTTCCCCAGCCAGACACGTGGCCAGCTCTAGAGAGCCAGCAGCTGTGGAGTCCTCACTTCTTCCATCAGCAGCTCCATGAGCTGCACTGCCCCAGGCCCCCAGCCCCAGGGGGGCTGCCCGGCGGGGACACGGGTCCAGGGCCTCACTGCTGTTGCACCCGCACTCACAGGGAGCAGTGAGGTGCCCGCCACCAACTGCGGTCACTGCTGAGCACGTGGCACGTCACGGGAGTCCCCGTGGGTGCACTGGCAGCAGGCTGCCAGCTGCCTGGGGTGCACTCGCCCGGCACAGCGCAGAGTCCTCAGATGACCCTGGCAGAACAGCCACGGGCAGGTGCCAAACCCCAGCCCTGGACCATCCCTTGGCCGCACATCAGCCCTGGCCTCAGCCCCGGCGCAGGAGCTGGTGATGGCAGTGCCACACACGTGGCTGGGGATGGGGGTCCCAGATGTGGGACCCTGTGTCTGCAGTCCAGCCCTGCCTTCCTCACATGCCACCTCCTCTCCAGTGCGTGGTGCTGGGGGACTTGAATGTCCCCATCAGCCTGGTGGGCTCTGCCTGTCCCATGGCTCCAGGGGCCGTCAGCACAGAACAACTCCAGCCTGTGCCAGTCAAGTGGGAGGCAATGGGCACCAGTAGTGCTGCGTGGGTGAGGACGGGGCGTGCGGCTGGTGGAGGGCACAGCTGGAGCAGATGTTCCCTAGAAGGACCCAGGAGCCCTGTCCCAGCATTTAATGAGTGGGAATGGGAGCACTTTACTGTAATTCTAGCAATTACATTGTTCATCCTTGGCAGCCAACACCAGTTGGTGTCCAGCACCATGGGATCACAATAAGCCACCTGGCAGGGAGGCTTGGCAGCACTCTGTGCCGCCAGGCAGCCGGCCAAGGCAGGGCAGGGAAGGGCTGTGGAGCAAGGTGTGAGGTACGGTAAGGGCCCGCCCCAGGAGTTCCCGTCACTGGCACGGCCCTGGCATGCAGGTGCTGGCTGGGAGGCCCCGGTGCCTGGGGTTGACTGCTGAGCCCACTGAGCCGGGGATCCCCAGCCTGTCGCAGGGTCCTGGCAGCCACCCATCATTGCAGCAGCTCCAGCACCCACCAGCCTTGCTGGGCACTGAGCTGGAGCTGCCAGCAGAGAGGTGCTCGGCCACTGTGCAGTGGGGGTTCGGGGCACCAAGGTGCCGGCGGGCCAGAGGGAAGTCCCCACCCACTGGGTGCAGGAGGGGGCAGGGGAAGGGAAGGAGGCTGTACTCAAGGGTCCATCACCCCCAGGGACCTGATGTCCCACCCTGACACCACCATTGCAGCTTCCAGGCAGGCACTGCCCCTGACTCTTTCCTGACATTGCCCACCCGCCCTGGCCCAGCTGCCACATCCCTGGGTGGTCCCACCAGTGCTCGGGGCCATCGGGAGCAGGGACAGTTGGCACCCCAGGGATGGAGCAGGAGCCCTGCTGAGTCATCACTTCACTGTTCTCGTTTTTCCATGGTGCTGTTGTGCGTTTGCTGGAAGCCAGCTCAGAGCCATGACTAATCTGTTCTCAAAACAAGCACAAAGCGAGCGGGAGGTTTGTGCAAACCCGCGGGGAGGAGGTGGAATCACAGCACGGGGCTGGGGAAGCGAGCGGCTGGAGCAGCTGGGAATGCCCGGCCACAGAGCAGCCCCACGGGCAGCACTTCCATGGGGGTTGGGCACAGCAGGGGCAGGGGCACCGAGGACCCCCAACCTCCCTTCCCTACGGTGAGGCTTGGTGGAGGCAGCACACTGGGACAGGGTGCAGCAGGCAGGGTGGGCAGGCACAGGACATCAGCATTTGGAGCCCCACGTGCTGTGGCCAGGGTTGGGGCTCCCACCCGGGTCATTCTGCCCTGCAGGGAAGCCACCGGTGGGGGAGGCCGGGGAGGAAGCACAGGAGTTTGCTCTGGCCGGAATCGGGCATCCATTGATTTGCTGTTATTAAAACCAGAGCTGCTGTCGGGAACTCCGCAGCCTGGCTGCCCTCACACGCTTCCTGGAAAGGGCTGTCCCGTGTGCCCTCACTGGCAGGGGACGGGCCCCCCAAAGCACCTGGCAGCAGCACTGGCCTGCACCAGGTTCGGATGGCAGCCGGGGCAGGGAGCCAGAGATTCAGTTCTGCCCTTGGCACCCATCTCTCTGCTGCCCAGCGGTTCCCACCCACCCACCACCCTGGTGCCCTCCTCGGCAAGGTCATCCCACCAGTGGGTGACAGGAGGGTGCAGTGGCACCCTGCTGGGCTGAGGAGTGTTTACTGGAGAGGCAAAGTCATCACTTCCAGTGGGGGATGAATCACCTCTGTCAGGAATTCTGCCCGGGGGCTTTTCTGTAAGAACGTGGAATTTCGACACTGGCCGTGCCCTCCCGGGTCCCCCCTCCTTGCACAACCTCCCACTGGGGTTCCTGTTCCCAGCCCCAGCCTTGCAGCTGCCGAGAGGTGTGGGCACAGGCACCCTGGCACAGAGACTCCCTGCCCATGGCATGGAGCAGGGCCCTTGGGCTGACAGAGCAGCGACAGGGCCAGGACCAACCTGGGTTCCCAGCACGGTGCAGGTGCTGCTCACAGAGCTGTGCACGCCCCCCAGAGCTGCCCCAGCCATGAGTGGGTCCCTGGGGGACTGAGGGCTCCCCGGTGCTGCCCATGCTCTCTTTCCCCCCGTGGTGTGGGGCGACCCAGTTCTAGTTCCATTTCCATCTGATGAACCATTCCAACGTGTTGAAGGATAGGGAAAGGGAACTCCAGCATTAGGGGTTTCTTCAGGTCCTGAGCCTGGAGGGGAGAGGTGCCCTCCCCTCTCTCCACCCACGTGGCCCCATGGCAGGCACAGAGACAGCACAGTGGGGTGGAGAGGAGGCAAGAGAGAGTTTATTGTTGGGGGGGTTACATTTATAGGCTTAGGAGGATTCACAGAGTAACCAATTACAGGTGGCAGGAAGGGGTTAACAACCAATAGGAAGGGGTTAAAAGGGGCCAATGAGAACACCTCAGGATATCTTCTCAGGACATTCCTGCATGGGATAACACTTGTCGTGGGGGGTGTTGGGAAGAAGAAGCATGTGTTTGCAAAGAGACCACCAAAAGCCATTTTAAGACATGTTTAAACAACAGTTTTCCCATATAATGCAGATTTACTGCCACAGTGCTCAGCACCACACTGCTGCTGCTGTTCAGAGCCTCCAGCTGCACTCGCACCCACGGGTGGGTGCAGACAGAGGGGAAGTGGCAGATTCCAGCCACAGCAGGGGCTCTGCCTGAGCAGCATCATCTTCCCTCTCCTCTGACTGGGCACATCCCACCCCTGTTAGGGCTGGTAGTACCCCAGGCCAACAGGAGCAGAGTGGTGAATGCTAGCAGGGTGGAGGTGTGTGGCTGCAGACGGAGGAACAGCTCCTGCCAGACCCTGCTCACTGCCCCCGCCATTATCCTGGTGCTGTCCTGCTGTGGGGTCACCGTGTGGGGAAACTGCTGACTTGGAGGGACACCACTGACCTGGAGACTGCCCCGCCATGGGCCAGGCTACTGGCAGGGAGGCTGAAGCTTTTCCAGCAGCCAGTGGTGACTTGGAGGAACCCCACAGCCATGCTGGGGCTGGGGATCCTCTTGATTTCCACACTCTGCAGAAACTCTCCTTCCAAGCAAGAGCAGAGGGGTTTCTGAACAAGGGGGAAGCACACTCAGAGCAGGAACTGAAACGTCACCTTTGAGACTTGCTGCTCCCCCCAGCCCGGCACAGCAGAGACAGGCTGTGCCAGTTCACAAACTGTCCCACCGGTGAGGAGAGCGGAGCCCGGCTGCCCACGGCAGGAACAATATGGCTGTGGAAAACCAGAGATAAGGGTCCTGCTTCCCAGAGCCTCCTTTCCTGTACACAGGACTGCCGGGAGCAGAATGCCTGAGCATCCATTCCCAGGAGGCCTTTCTTGACGGGAACCTGCTCCCTGCTGCACTCCGGACATCTCAGCAAGGGTCCTGGCTGGGCACAGCCCATGTCCCTGGGGGAAGCAGCAGCCTGGCACTCCACAGGACCTGCAGCCCTGGCAGTGTCCCTGTGCCAGCAGCAGACAGCACATCTGCTGCAGCGGCTTCAGTGCAAAGGGCCCACATGCCAGCCCTGCCACTATGGCATTGCTTCCTGGCAAGGCCCAGCTGCAGCAGTGACCACCAGCCCCAGCTGCAGCGATGCTTCTTGGGGGCCTGGGTGATTTACCTTCCCCGCTTTGCATGCCTAAGGCTGCCTGGGGATGCATGGCCACGGCCACCGTCCCCACTCCAAGGCAGGCGGGCAGGGGAGCAAAGCCATCCCCATCCCAGTTCTGACCATCCAACAGCCTCCCCAGGTCTGGGGAAGGGAGGTGGGAATGTGGGAAAGATCAGGACACAGCAGCACCTCGGCTGTGGGAAGCTGCTTTGTTTTTTGCTTTACATTTTCCACCATTCCTGGAAGTGGACACTCTGACCTGTCTACCGGGAAGCAGCCACAGCCCCCTTGTCCCCTTTTGGCCCCCTCAGCCTCTGCCCCTCTCCACCCTGCCAGGATGTTCCACTCCCAGAGGGTCTCACCATGACCCATAGGCTGCAGTCCCATGCACCGAAGCCAAGCAGCTCCATCCCAGCCCCAAGCATCAGCTCCAGGCTGATTTATAGAAATCCAATGGCTGGGGCTGACGGTGCCTCCTGCCAAACCTCATTAACGGCTGGCCTGGGAGAAGGCAAACAGCTTGTGCAGCAACAAGGAAATCCTTGTTTAAGCATTTCTGGCTATCCAGGGCCCTTCACCTCATGCCCAGGGGAGAAGGAGAAAGAGGAGGTGAGGAGAAGGAGGAGGAGGAGGAGGAGGTGCAGGCCACAAGCCCCAAGCTGGCACCACCCTGGCAGCCACAAGAAAGGAGACACAAGGGGACACAGCAGGGTCTGCACAGGCAGAGAGCCCCCAGGATGGGATGTGAGCTGGGGGGGAGCAGGAAGCCACATGGGCATGACAGGGGCAGAGGGCTCCCACACTGCCACAGGACCCTGCTCACCCCTTGGTGCCCTGGGCTCCCACCCATGCCAGGTTCCACTGGCCATGGGTGCAGTGAGCTCCGGGCACGCAGGACTGCTGGGAGGCCATGGGAGCCCACTGTGGGCACGGGACACTGGCACACCTGGCCTGCAGACTGGCACCCACGAGCTCTGGAGCAGCCTCAGCGACCTGCATCCGCCTGCCCCACGTGTGGCTCAGGATCTATTTCATCATCTGGAGAAAAGCATTTACTGCCAATAAACGGGCTAATTAATTCTCCTCAAAGACCTCTCAATTATTCATTTCGGGCCACAGAGAAAACAATTACAGCACTTACCTCAGCCCTGGCTCGGCCAGTGCAGCAGCTGGAGGCAGGCAGGGCACAGCGGGGACGGCCCTGCACATCTCTCAGCACGGACCCTCGGTGCCTGGGCAGCCCCAGCTCTGCCCACCCAGCCAGAGTGTCCCCACGCAGTGCTGAGCAGGGCTGTGGAGCTGGCACAGCCACTAGCCCTGAGCCGTCATCGCCACCAGTACTCTCCCAGGGTGCCCCCAGAGCTGCCCCAGCACCTGGGCTCTCCCAGGGACCCCACGGCCACCCCATCCCCACAGCGCCGGGGCCCTAACCCACCCCCAGCCCTCGCTGGGTACAGCGCAGAGGGGCTTTTCCCCCGGCGGTTCTCCAGCTCTTTGGTCCCTGGGATAGTTGGTCCCTCTGCCCTATGGCAGGGTCCAGCCCCTATTCAGCTGTACCCTGAGAAGCAAAACCCTTTGGGGGGCACGGTGGGCTGGGGGGGCCCTTCCCGGCACGGCCGGACCCCGCCGGGGCTGAGGCCGAAAGGCCCCCGGGGGCCGGGTCTCTCCCACCGGCTCCCGGTGTGCCGCGGGTCAGGCTGCCTCGGCACTGGAGCCTCCGGTACCGCCAGGACCGCCGGGACCCCCTGTTTCTCGGGAGTGGGGCCATCGCCGCCCCGGACCCGGCGGACAGAGTCCCCCGCAGGTCCCCGGAGCCGCCGGGCCGGGCCGGGCCGGGCAGGGCGGGCGCAGTCGCCCCGGGTCCCGGGCCCGCAGCCGCCCGTCGGGCCGGGAAGGGTTAAGGGCGGCCGGCGCCCCCCCGGCGCGGAGGCCGGGCCTGTCGGGAAGCCGGGATCTCTGCGGCGGTTTTACTGGAAAAGTCGCTGCCGGCGGAGGGGGGGCATCCGCGGCCCCGCGGGCTGGGGACGGGGCACCGGCCGGGACCGTGCGGCCACCGGTCCCCGGCTCCGGACCACGCGGGGCTCCGTCGGGGCTTCCTCGAGGCAGCCCACGGCTCCCGCACCGGGTACGGCCGTGGCAGCCCCGGGACTCTGCCCGTCGGGGCTCTGTCCCGGGCCGAAGCTCGGCCGGTGCCGTGTGCGAACGGTGACCGCCGAGTGCCGCAGCTGGGGACACGGCACCGGCACCGGGACACCGGGAGTGCGGCGGGCGGGGGCACGACCCGGACCGGCTGAGCCTGGAACCGGCGTCCCCCTGCCATTCCCAGTAGCGGGAAACCGCTCGGCTCCGCGGCTCCGGCCCCTCAGGGGTGATGGATGGCAGCTGCCCCGGCCCCGGTGGGACCGGGACCCTTCAGGACGCCAGCCCAAGGGGACGAGCCGTGGCAGCCCAGAGGGCAGGCAGGGTGGGCAGCACAGGCAGCAAGGACAGTGTGGCTGTAGGGCCAAGGCAGCTTGGCAGGAAAACACTCCAAGCTCATGGTGAGAATGTCAGGGTCACTGCCCGGTCCTGAGCCAGCCCTGGGCACCTGGCACAAGACCCCCAGGGCACCACCTGAGCCACCGACAGCCCCATCCCCACAGAGCCCCCCTTGCAGCCACCAGCTCTACTGGGAGGCTGATAATAGAGCTCACTGCCAGCCTGTCCCAGGGTAGGCCTGTGTGCCAGGGGCAGAGGGCTCGGCCCCAGCCTGGTGAGGAACAGCACTGTGCCCCCCCATCCCACAGCCCCTCTTGAGCCTCCTGCAGTGCAGGGCAAGCAGCTGGGCCTGGCAGGGCTGGGACGGGGCTGCCGGTGGGGCCGGTGGCAGGGGGGGCCCAGCTCCGGGAATCAGCCCCAGTGGCTGCCAGGCCTGTGGCAGGGAGGGGGGGAAACCCGATCCTCCGCGGTGGGGTCTGGGCTCCACTCCCAGCTCCCCAGCCAGGCCTCAGCTGCTAATTTTAGCCCCGGGGAGGCACGGCTGGAGCAGGAGCTCAGCCCAGCGGAGCAGAGGCTCAGCCCACCACAGGAGCTGGTGTGGGCAGGTGGTGGCTGCAGAGCCACAGCGCAGTGTGGTCCTGGGCAAGCCCCCAGCTGCCAGCCAAGCCACTGGCCAGGCATTGGCACTGCCCACCCACTGCCCACACTACTGTGTCCTCAGCTTGGCTGCCCCACATATGGCCACCAAGCCCCACCATGGCCCTACTGGGCCCCGTGCAGATGGGGGGGCTCTCTGTGTGTGCTTGCAGTGAGGGGAGACCCTCGAGGGAGGTCGCAGCCCAGAGACCCAGAGAAAGATGTGGGGCTGAAGGACAAGGGGCTCTGCAGAGGAGACCCAGCCACGCTGCACAGTCCTGCAGAGGATGTGGCCACCTCCTAGTGAAGGAGCCCCTGCTTGGCTGCAGGTCCTGCCTGGGCTATGGGGGCTGCACAGCAAAGAGCCCTGAGCTGTCCCTCAGCTCTCAGAAGCCACCCTTCAGCATTTGCTGGAGTCACGCACAGGGACAGCCAGGATGCGTGGGAGCTCTTCCCACTGTGGGCACCCCAGGGCCACCAGTCACCCCAGTAGGTACTGTGGGAATGGATGGGTGAGTGGCTGCGAAGGCCATGTTGAGGGATGCTCCAGCCACCGAGCCTTTCCAAGTGAAGAAAGCAGCTCCAAAGCCCGCCTTGCCCTAGGGCAGCCGCCCCAGGCGTGGGGAGGGGTCCCTGGCCCAGGGCCCCACAGCTGCTCTTCCCCCCAGCCCTTCACCTGTGACGTGACCGGCTGTGCTGCCCAGCTCTTACTGGAAGAGGAAGCTGCTGGGAAGGCGGTGTGTGCGGCGGGGCAGCTTTGGGGAGGCTCGGCTGGGCTCGGCAGCCGGCACAGCTCAGCTGTCCATGCTCCCAGGTCCAGGGCCAGTAACGGGAAGCGTCTGCTCTCAGTGACGGTAAATCAGATCGGGGAGATTAGAGGCCTTTTTGCCTAATCATGAGCAGCTTGAAGTTGGAGGACAAGTTCCTGGAACAAAGAGGAAATGGAGGCAGTAAATAAAGAAAAACTGTTAACATGTGGCCCTGCGTGTGAAAAATGTCTCGTGAAGGACTGTTTATGGCTCACTCATCTGCGGGGCTGACAGCGAGGGGGGCAGTGAGGGAGGGGGCCCCATGGGCAGGGGCGCAGGCAGGGGCAGGGCAGCCGGTGGGGAAGCTGCAGGGATCAGGATGGGGGATCTGGGGAGGGCCAAGGCTGTGGCGGGGCAGAGGGAGGGAGAAGGCAGCAGCATGGCAGGAGCCATGGTGCAGGTGGCTGGAATGTGGCACATACACAGGTGGGCAGGGCTGGGCAGCATAGCCCCTGAGGGGAAGGGAGGACCTGAACGCACCTGCCCTGCTGATCCCCTGCAAGTGCCAGGAGAAGGTGTCAGGTTCTGCAGAGCTGTGCCCCTCTCCCCATCTACAGCACGAGGCAGATGCAGCCCAGCCGGTCCAGCCTGACAGGGAAAGGCAGGGGGGTCTCACTGCTGCACTGGGCACATGCCCTCCTGCTCCCGGGCAGTGTAAAGTTCTGCCAAGAGGCCAGTTGAACCCCCCAGAGGAGGCAGGTAGCGCTGAGAACTGCGGAGCTGCCCACAGACCCCACAGCACCGGTGCAGTGCCAGCCCACCTTCGGTGCCACCGGGTGATGCGTCGGCTGCTGCCAGGGCAGACACAGCCAGAGCTGGAGCCAGGTGACCCCGTGCCAGCCCTCTTGGCAGCGGCACAGCGTGGCAGGAGCCGCAGCTATCCTCGCTCAGCCACGGAAAGACTCGGGTATCCCCCCTGGCGCCTAGGATGGGGCTCCCGGTGAAGCGAGGGGCCGCGAGAGACTGCGGGGCTGGGGCGGTCCCCCACCCGTGTCACCCAGCACCACTGTGGCTGAGGCGACCGCAGAGGTGGGGGATGGAGGGACGACGGCTCTACAGTGCCCACGCATGGACTGCTGCCCCGTGCCGTCGCCACGGCCCCGTATCCCTGCCCCGTTCCCGGGGGGGGGGCCGGGCGGTCCCGCCCCCGCCCGGGAGCCCTTGCGGGGGGCGGTCCCGACGATGCGGGCGGTGCTGCGGCAGGGGCGGCTGTCCGGGTCCAGGGGGGTGCTCGGGGGGTCGCAGCCGCGGAGGCTCCCCGGCTCCGCCGCGGTTTCCCCGCGCACCGTGGACCTGCGGAGCGACACGGTAACCCGGCCGTGCGCGGGGATGCGCCGCGCCATGGCCCGCGCCGTCGTGGGCGACGACGACTACGGGGAGGACCCGGCGGTGAACGGTGGGCGGAGGGGACGGACTTTCCGTGAGGTCCCCGGACCTGTGGGGTTCCTGGCGCCCCGGGACCCCCAGCGCCAGCCCCCCAGGACTCCCGTGTCCCCCCGCAGAGCTGCAGCGCCGGGCCGCGGGGACCCTGGGGACGGAGGCGGCTCTGTTCGTGCCCACGGCCACCATGGCCAACCTTATTGCTGGTGAGTCCGGGGCTGCGCTCGCTGCTCCCCGCGCCCCCAGGCCCGCTCCTGGGGCAGGTGGTGCCCCCGTCCCGTGGGACGTGTGGAGGGCCCGGACAGCCCTGCGCCTCCCGGGTCCCCAGAGCCCTTTCCCCGGGAGAGCATTGCTGGGGCCGGGGCCCCCTCTGCTTTCCCCGGGGTAGAGCCCCACTGCTGCCGGGGAAGTCGTGGGGGTGGTAGGGCAGAGCTGTGGGGTGCTGCCCTTGGCAATCCTCCTTCACGGCCCCTCTTCCCCTAGTGATGTGCCACTGCCAGCAGAGGGGGACTCAGCTGTTCCTGGGCCAGAATGCCCACCTGCACCTCTATGAGCATGGTGGGGCTGCACAGGTGGGTACCAAGGGTGGGCACTGTGGCACTGGTGGCACTGGTGGCAGTGCAGGCAGGGGCAGGAGGGTGGCCATGTGCTGCCCTCCTCTGGCTGCCAGGGCTGGGCTGGGCAGAGGACCCACTGCCACAGCATCACCCAGATTGTCCCAAACCACAGGCTGTGCATGAGTAGGGGCTGAGCACACCCGATGGAGGGGACAGAGGGGCAGAGGGTTGGAAACCCCCTGTCGGCCCTGTGCTCTTACCCGCCCTGGGTGCAGGTTGCCGGTGTCCATTCTCAAGCCCTGCCAGATCTGCCAGACGGCACCTTCGACCTGGACCAGCTGGAGCTGACCATCCGCGAGGCCCACGGCAGCCGGTACCACCCACGCCCTCAGCTCATCTGCCTGGAGAACACGCACAGCTCGGCGGGAGGCCGGGTGCTGCCCCTCACCTACCTCAGGCAGGTGGGAGCCCATGGACAGTGCTGGCACAGTCCTGCCTGACATGAGCAGCTGGACCCAGCACATTGACACTCTGGGGATGCTGGAGCTCAGAGCACGGCTCACGGTGGACAAGATGCCCCATGGGTCCATCTCAGACCAGCTGCCCCTCTGCCCCCCAGGTCCGTGAGCTCGCTGACCACTACGGGCTGCAGGTGCACATGGACGGCGCACGGCTGATGAATGCGGCGGTGGCCCAGGGCGTGGAGCCTGCTCAGATCGCCCAGCACTGTGACTCCGTGTCCCTCTGCTTCTCCAAGGTGTGCTTGTGTGGAGAGGGGTCCCTGGGGCCGGTGGGAGGCAGCGCAAGCTGGAGCTTGGCCCTTGTTTGCAGGCGTTGTGCTAAGAACACACCTGGCAGGCTGGACGTGTCCCCAAGAGGGGCAGCAGGGGTGACCCCGCTGGTGGCTCTGCAGGGCCTGGGCGCCCCGGCCGGCGCGGTGCTGGCGGGGCGCAGGGAGTTCATCGCCGAGGCCTGGCGCACGCGGAAGCTGCTGGGCGGGGGGATGCGGCAGGCGGGAGTGCTGGCGGCCGCTGCCCTCCTCGGGCTGCAGCACGCGGAGGCCACGCTGCACAGAGACCACGACAATGCCCGGCGCTTTGCAGAAGGTACCTCAGGGCCCCTCGGCGTGCCAGGAGGTAACGGCACACCCAGCACTGCCAGGCACTGCTGGGGTAGTGCTGGCTCAGGCACCACCCCCCAGTGGTCATGCAGGGTCTCCAGCCAGGTGAGGATGCTGCTGGGATCCTCACCTGGCTGGAGTGCTGGGGTGATTCTATTCATCCCCGTGGTGCCCACAATGACCCTGGTACCACACGGCGGGGTAAAGGGCCCCCCTTCAGCCAGGACCTGGGGCATGGCTGGGGCAGGTAGCCTCTCCCAGGTAGCCAGGCACTGGGCTCGCACCCACCACCCCGGCCTCCCACAGGCATCCACGTGCTGGACTCGCCTCTCTGCTCTGTTAACCTGGCAGCGGTGGAGACCAACATCGTGATGGTAAATGTCCGTGGGGCCTGGCCATCCCCTGCCGAGCTCTGCGATCACCTGCGTGCCACCAGCGAAGAGGAGGTGGCTGAGACCGGGCAGGCTGTCAGCGTCCTGCTGCTCCCCTGGTTGGCACGCACCGTGCGCGCCGTCTGGCACCGCGACATCTCGGCCCACGACACCGAGCTCGCAAGGAGCAAGCTGGAGTTTGTTGCCAGGAAGTGCCAGGAGAAGCTGGCCCTGGGACTGCATCCGGCTCCTTCGGGCACAGGGGGAGCCTGAGCATCCTCCCAGCCCCCCGGCTGAAGCAGGTAGGCCAGCCCACAGTGCAGGGGCTGGGATCAGCCCCTGCGTGCTCCAGGTGCGTTCCCAGCTGACTGCAACACATTATCTGTCCCCACAGGCAGACTGACAAACCAGGCTGAGCCCAGCCTGGGGGAGACCCCAGTCCTTGGGGTGGTCAGTGCACAAAATAAATGTTTTCTGGCAGTACTGTGGCTGTGCGGTGTGTTTTAAGTGTGCCTGGCTCTCTTGCCTCTGCAGCAGGGACATTTCGGCCAGGGTCCCCATGGAGGGACAAATGCTCCTGAGGATGTAGAAGCATCTCATCCAGAGGACCAGAGTCACTGCACAGCAGCGCCAAGGACTGGCCAGTCTGGCCAGGACTGTCACAGGAGCATGTCTTAGATGGCTCCGTCACCCCCATTCCCAGAGGTTTGTGTCATCCCAGTCCTGCAGCCACAGGTGGGCTCCCCAGGCTTCTCTGTTATGTTCTGGGTCAGCGAGTCTGCAGCCCAGAACTCTGTGCTGGAAGAAGGGATTCCCTCAGCAGTAGTCACACTGGGTGTGCACTCACTGGCTCCCTGGGAAGCAGCTACCTCAGGCAACAGTAATTCTTGATTTATTTTGTATCGACAATATGCAGTTTAAAGGACATTGAGGGAATGATCTTCATCAACCAGTTGTCTGGACAGAGCCTTGCAGCCCTCAGCCCCTCATGCTCCGGCAGGCAGGAAGGCAGGAAGACCCCAGGAAAGGAGCACCAGCCTAGGCTGGGCAGAGCAGAAGGGGCTGGGGGAGTCTGAGGCAGTGGCCACCCTGTGCTGGAGCAAGGAGGCAGTGGGCAAGGGGAACACTGGCTGCCTGGTGCCGTCATGCAGGGCCATGGTCCCTGTCTGTTTGCTCTCAACATGCCATCATGCTCTTGAAATCATGTTCAGAATGACCTGGGATGAGGAACCAAGCCCTGTGAGCAGCAGCTGGCCCCACTCCTCCCCACAGGGAGGTGACAGCCAGCCCTGCACCCACCTGATCTGTCTCAGCACAGCCCTCCTGCCTACCTGAGTGAGGATGTAGCTGTTCTCCGACAGCTTCTCAATGACATCAAAGTGATCCACACCGGCCAGATCCAGCAGGGACACGGACCAGCCAGCTGCACGCAGGGCCTGCGGAGAGAGCAGTGCTGACAGGAGGGACCTCAATGCCCACCTGCCCTGCACAGGGCAGCAGAATGACAGCTTGGCAAGGAGTGGTGTCCTTCCCCAAGCCAGAAGCGCAGCTCTGGTCCAGCATGCGAGCTCTTCATCCCAGTTGGACAGATTGGCGAGGGCCAGCTGGAGCAGCACTCCCATGGAGCTGGGCAGGCACTGCTGGAGCTCACCTGGCTGTACTCCTGTGACTGCCTGCGAAACTCCGGGGAGTCGTGCTGGGCCACAACCACAAGCACCTCACAGGCCGCTGGCACCGCCGGGGCAACGTGTCGCATGGGACTATTCCTCTGGGCCACCTCCCTGCAGGAGTCACCGCAGTGGCAGATGACACAGCCCCTCGCTCCAAGAGCAGCCATGTCCTTGGCTGGGCTCATCGGCCAGGGGGTGGCACAGGCACAGAGCGGCCACAGAGCCACTGATGTCTGCCTGCCTGTGCCCTGTCCCTGTGGCTGTCCCTGCAGTGTGCAGGCTCACCAGCTCATGTTCAGAGCATCGTTCACATAGGTGTGCAGGATGGGCTCCAGATCGTACACGCCACTCACCAGCACTGCTCCTGAAGGCAGAGGCACTGGCAAGTGAGAGGCCACAGCTTGGGTGGCTCCCACAACCCTGGGAGCTCATCACTGGGCAGCTCATCCCCTCAGCTCCACAGCCCCACAGCCTTGTTCCAAGTGCAGAGACCAGTTCTCCTCCAGCCTCTGCACTGGGATACGCCAACCCTACCTTTGATATCTGGCACCACGCGGAATTCCGTCCAGTCTGTGAACAGCACCATGGCTGCCAGGTGGGCCCCTGCCGAGTGCCCACACAGGTAAATGCCTCTGGAAGGAGAGAGCTGTGAGCCAGTTCAGGGAGTGACTGGCAGGGACACCTGGGGACACCTAGGGACATCCTGCTCCATGCGGAGGGGGCAGCACGCCTGAACACAGCAGCTCGGATGTTTCCTAATCCATCAGCTGCTGCCTTGTGCAGTGATAGGATCGTGGCTGCAGGCACTGCCCAGCACATGGGCTGAGGTGCTGGAGTCTTTGTCCTGGCGCAAGGCTCGTTTGCCCCCCCAACCACGCTCACGCGTCAGCCCCCCCGGAGCTGCCCACCTGATCTCAGGGTACTGCTCCACCAGGAAGGCAAGGCTGCGGCGCACCTGCAGAACCATGGTGTCCATGTGGCCTGGGCAGAGGGCAGAGGGCAGGGTCAGAGGGCGCCGGGCCAGGCACGAAGCCACAGCCTCTGCAGGGTGACACCCACCTCTGGGGGCTGTGTCGTACCCCACCGCCACCACCGCCACCCCCTGCGACACCAGCGGCGGGGCTGCAAACCCCGACTCTTCCTTACTGGGGGAAGAGAGACGCTGACAGGCTGTGGGGGCCAGGGGCTGTGGGGGCCAGCTGGGGACTGGTCAGACCCCACGTACCCAGAGAGTCCCAGTGTCAGGAGAAGGGAGTCAGTAAGGGTGGGCAGGGGGAGTCCCTTCCCAAGGGATCCCACCTCACCTCAGGCACTGCCAGTATCCGCCATGGATGTAGACCAGGACCGGGAAGGCTGCACAGTGCAGTGGGGGGTGAGCAGAGGATCTGACCCCTGCCCACCCCCGTCCTCGCCGTCTCTGTCACTTACTCCTAGAATGGTCCGTGGGGAAATAGATGTCCAGCTTCTCCCCGTCCCCTTTGCCATAGGGGACGTGCAGCGAGGTCTGGGCGCTGGCCCGGGCCCGCTCGGTTCCTGCAGGGCGGGAAGCGGTGGGGCATGGGGCCATGGCACCGAGCGCAGCCCCCACTCCCGGCGTCCCCCGCTCCTCACCTGCCGCCGTCACCGCGAGGTGGGCGTCGATGATGGTGTCCCGGTCGAGGCGGGGGGACCAGCGGCTGGGGGAGTACTGGTCCTCCAGCGCCTGCGGGGAGGCAACGGGGCTGCAGCGGGGGCCGAGAGAGACCCCGCGGTCTGGCAGAGAACCGCGCGCCGCCTGCCCCGGGCCCTACCTGGGCAGTCATGTCCCGCCACCCTCCCCCGGGC
>NW_020885011.1:222637-230006 GCF_003945725.1 Corapipo altera | reverse complement strand
CGCCACCCTCCCCCGGGCCCTACCTGGGCAGTCATGTCCCGCCACCCGCCCCCGGGCCCTACCTGGGCAGTCATGTCCCGCCACCCTCCCCGGGCCCTACCTGGGCAGTCATGTCCCGCCACCCTCCCATGCTGCGCCCGGTCCCGTCCGGACCCTGCGCCCCCCGCCCGCCCGGGGGCGGGGCCAGAGCGCGGGGGCGGGGCCGACTCCTTCCCATTGGCCACCCCGGGGGCGAGGCTGGAGCTCGGGCACAGGGACACAGCTCGGGGGCGGGGCCAGGGCCGGGGGCGTGTCCGGCCCCTCCCATTGGCAGTCCTGGCCCGGGAAGGCGGTGCCGACGCTCAGGGGAAAATAAGAATTTTGGCGCCCGTGGTCCCATTGGTCAGCATCGCGGAGCGCCGGCGCGGATCCTCCCGCGATTGGCTGACAGGGCGGCGCGTCAGCGCGGGGCCTCCTCCGATTGGCCGGCGCTGGCGCGGCGGAGCGGCGCGCGCGGGCTCTGGCCGTCAGTCCGCCATGAACTGCCTGACGGTGCCCGGCGTCCACCCCGGCTCGCCCAGCCGGCCCCGCGGGCAGATACAGGTACGGCACCGCCCGGGCACCGCGCTGGGGGGCACCGACAGGTACCATCCCAGGGCACCGGGCTGGGGAGGCTGCGAGGCCGGGGGCCGCACCGGCACCGGGCGGGGCCGGGGCTGTCCGATGACCCGCTGTTCTGCCCCCAGGTGATCTTCGGGCCGATGTTCTCTGGGAAGAGGTAGGCCCGGGGCGGGGGACGCGGGGCGAGGCCCGGGGCGGGGGGCGAGGGGAGGGTCGGTACCGGTGCCCGCTGACACAGTGTCTCGTAGCACGGAGCTCATGCGGCGGGTGCGGCGGTTCCAGCTTGCCCAGTACCGATGCCTGCTGGTGAAGTACGCCAAGGACACGCGCTACAGCTCCTCCGGGGTCTCCACACACGACAAGTCAGTTCCTGGGGCAGGAGGCCCACCCCCCCTCCGCGGGGATGCCTGGCCTGCCCGGTTCACCCCCTCCCTGCCCGCAGGAGCACCATGGAAGCTGTGCCCGCCGGGCTCCTCCAGGATGTGTACCAGGAGGCGCTGGGCGCCGCCGTCATCGGCATCGACGAGGGCCAGTTCGTAAGTACACAGCTGGAGGGGGTTCAGGGTGCTCTGGGGAACACAGGCTCCCCAGGACACCCTGTGCAGACTAAGGCCTGAGTCCTCTGTAGGAAGAGATGGAAAGAAATGCCCTGGGGCAGTTTGATCCAGCTGGACTGTGTAGTCAAACCCTCCCTCCCTGTAGTCCCCGATGGCATGGGACTGGAGTCCATTCTAAAGACAGGGCATGTGGCTCTGGTTTTCCTTGTTCCCGGTGCTGCTGTCTGGGTATGCGCTGCAGGATCCAGAGCCAAGAGCTGCCCCTGCTCCCTCCTAATGCTGTGCCTGTGCCCCCTCCAGTTCCCAGATATTGTGGAGTTCTGCGAGACAATGGCCAACACCGGGAAAACCGTCATCGTTGCTGCTCTGGATGGGACTTTCCAGAGAAAGGTATAACACTCATTTTGGTACAGCAGCTGCTTTGGGACCCTCACAGAACCCGCCCAACAGCACCTCCTACACTGTTTTGCACAGGCCTTCGGGAGCATCCTGAACCTCGTGCCGCTGGCGGAGAGCGTGGTGAAGCTGAATGCCGTGTGCATGGAGTGCTTCCGGGAGGCCTCCTACACCAAGAGGCTGGGAGCAGAGCGGGAGGTGAGTTCCCTTGGAACAGAAACTGCTTCACCTTTCCAGTCCTGCTGGTGCAGAGGGATCCCCTCAGGGAAGCTGGACTCTGCAGTCACCCTCTGAATTTTCCTGCCAGGTTGAAGTGATTGGAGGAGCTGACAAGTACCACTCCGTGTGCCGAGCCTGCTACTTCCGCAAGCGGCCCCAGCAGCCTGGGCTGGAGAACAAGGAGAATGTGCCCCTGGGGTTGAGGCAGCAAGAGGCAGCTGCCATTCGGAAGATCTTCACTTGACTGCTGGGAAAATGGAGGGGAAGAGAACTCAGTGCCAGGGCTTATGGGCTCAGGATCTGCTTCCCCCTGCTTTTAGTGAACTGTTCAGTGCCTCAGCCCTCCCTGCCCAACCTCCACTGCCCCCCCACACTGAGCACCACAGCCAAGGAGGATCCACCAGGCCTGATGCTGGGGAGAGCTGAAGCGAGAGCCTGGTGAGAGTGAGTTCCAGTCTCAGAACACAGAGAGAGATGGGTGTAGTTAGCGATGTTGCCACACACAGGCCCTGGCTCAGTCCATGGCGAGCTAGGCTGCAGGGCTCTGGTTGCTCGCCGTGGCTCTGGCCGGCTCTCCCGCTGCTCTGTGTGTGCTCAGGCTGGCACTGGTGCTGGTTCTGGTGCCTGTGAATGCAGCTCTTCTCTCTTGTGCACTCTTGCTAAATTCCAGGTTTCTCAAGACAATGTACAGTCATTGAGACTGTACAGCATTTTGAACCCACTTCCTTTTTTAACAGTCTGAGGTAATTTGTCCCTTGTCACAGAGCTGTGGCACAACTTTTAAACTGACACATGCGACAGCCCAGCCCTGGGCAGGGCCTTGGCCTTTCCATTTGCTGACACTCTCACTTTTATTACTGTTTTGTCAATTCTTGTTGAAACAGAAGAGGGGAAAGGAAGGCCCAACTCAGCCTGGCAGCAGGCTCTTCTGAGCCATTGAACTTCAAAGGGCTGGCTGTGGTCTAGCAGGCTGTGACAGAGTCCTTTGGAAGAACTGGTCCCAGGAAGAGCCTCCTCGAAATTTGGGGCAGTTTTTCTCAGGTTCAAGATTGGTGCTGCCATTTTGGTGCTGCATTACCTGTGAGGGGTTTAGAGGCTCAGGGTTTCATCTACCCAGATTTCGGCAACTTGCTCCCTCCTGAGCCTTCTAAAATTCTCGAGGCTGACTGTTCCTCTGCTCTAAGCTGACTGAAGGATCCTCTTCCCCCTTTGCTTGGTTCAGCTTCTGGAAGGTTGTTGGCTTTGTTCCTTACTCCTTGCAAAAGTGCTTTTCCCTGGAAGAGATCCACAGGCTCCAAGCAATAGCTCTTGATTCTGGCCAGGCCAGATCTCCACGTGTGAGCGCAGGGTCACTGTTTGCCTGTGCCCTGGAAGGCTCCAAGAGCCACATGAACTCCCCCTGTTCCTCCCATGTTACCAGTGGGCACAACTGTACTCACAAGTACTCAAGTGCCAGGCCTGGGCTTTTATCTTGGAGCTAGGGAAGTCACTGCTGCTGCTCTTTTAGGTTAATAAATAACTTAATGAACCTCTGTGTGCGTTTTCTACCAGAGTGCTCTGCAGAAGCTTCCTGGCTGTGGCCAGTGAGGCAGCCTGGGCTGGTCACTGGAGTGGTCACAGGGCAGGAGGGCCGCTTGCAGGGCTGGCACTGGAGCTCTGCTCGGATCGAGGAGCAGGAGGAGGGTGGCCTAAAAATAGCCACCAGCGTGAGTGTGCTGTTTGCAGCACAGCAGTTGGCAGGGGCTGTGCTGCCACTGCCTCGCCTGGCACCCCCCAGCCCTCGGGGGGAGAGGGCAGTAGCCCCTTCTCCTCCAGAGACAAAAGGCACATGGTGGCTCGGTGAAAAAGTTTATTCAAACCTTACAGTGACAACTACTTGAACACCAGCCCCAGCAGCAACAGCCCGCACCAGGCCACCAGGAACAGCTTCACCATAGCACAGCAGCGAACACAACCTGAGAGCGGCCCTGCGGCACCCAGGGCAGCCGGAGTGCAGGTGGGAGCCGTGGGCAGGGCACGGCAGCACAGCCTCGTGCTGGCAGAGGCAGCGCTCATGGGGGAGGCAAGCAAGGGACAGAAAGCGCTCCAGGACCTTCCTCAGCTGGAGCAGCCCTGGCCCTCCTGAGGGATCCCAGCGCTCACCGCTCCCACGGATCCCAAACCGCGGGAGCACTGGCAGCTCTAGTGCAGGTTGGGAGAAGGCACAGCACGGCATCACAGGAAGACAAGGGGGGCTTTGGCAACAGCTCACCCAGCAGCAGCCGAGCAGGGAAGGCACAGAAAGCTGGCACAGGCAGGAGCCGGGCCCGGCTGTGTTACGGCAGCAAGAGACGGCACTTGGGAGGATGCAGCCAGCAGGGCTGAAAGGCACTGGGGCCAGGACAGGCCAGGGCAGCAGTCACAGGGGCAGAGCCGGGGCAGGGTCAGGGGGGTGTGAACCACACACTCCACCAAGGCACCACAGCGAGGGCAGAGGCTCAGCTGTGCCAGGGCTGCCCGCACACCCACCCTCCCACAGCCACAGGGCTCACCCAGCAGCTGCAAATCACCACCGTGCGCCGAATCACCCACCACACACGGGGCTCTCAACCCCTCATCAGGGAGCTTGGCTCCAGCATCAGGACCAGGCCCCTCCTGTGCCCCATGCCAAGGCCCGGTCACCTTCACACAAAGCAGCCGTCACCCTCCCACCCCTCCAAGTCGCAGGCCCCTCCCTCCCACCCCACAGAAGGAATTGCACTGGTACAGCCACCCGCAGGCACCAGCCAGGGCTCAGTACACCGGGGGGGGCTGGTACCCCTCCGGGGCCTCTGCCGTGTGGGTGAAGGGCGGCTGCTGGTAGCTGTCATGGCTGATGTTGGGGTAGCTGGAGTAGGGAGTCGAAACCTCTGGGGTGGGGTCGACATAGCTTTGAGCAAAGTCCTCCACCCCCATTTTGTACCTCTTGTAAGCGAAGGTCAGCAGGAGGCCCTGCAGAGAGGAGGGGGTGGCAGCGTTAGGGCTGTCCTGCGCTGTGCAGTATAGGGGGCCCCTCCACACTCCCCCCAAGCAGGGCAGGGTGGTTCACTCACCCAGGAGAAGATGGAGAAGAAACTGAAGGTGATGGCAGCACGGGCAGAGTCTGCCACGATGTACACGTGCTCAGTCCGTGTCCAGGACCACTGGTTGGTCAAGAAGCAGAACCCGATGAACCACAGGAAAGTCCAGAGACCTGTGGGGGCAAGTAGCATGAAGACCCTGCTCCACCGTGTGGGCTGGCACAGGCACCCGGCCGGGGGCAGTCACTCCTCAGGACGCCCAGCAGCAGCAGCAGCTCGTGGCCGATGGGCAGCGTGCCAGGCGGGAGCGACTCCCTTTGCCAGGCACCGGCAGCCACGTCACGGGACAAGGCAGCCATTGTGCCAGCGGCGGGAGGCACAGCCCTGCCCCGCGCCCACGGTACCTGAGAAGCCGAGGTCGGCCAGGACCAAGTACTTGCGGTCGGTGGCGTTGCTGATCTGGGGGAAGTAGACGTCCACCATGAAGAAGAAGATGCAGGCGAGGAAGGCGAGGACGCCGATGCCGATGCCGTAGCGACAGGCGTCCTCATTGTGGTTGAAGACGCAGAAGAGACGGGGGTCCTCGGACACGCTGATGTAGCCATCCCCGACCAGGCAGGCGAACACGATCAGGGCGAAGATCTGTGAGGCGGAGCCGGTGTCCAGTGGGCGGCACCGAGACGGGGAGGCCCTTCGGGGGCAGCCCGTGCCCGACGGGCCGGGGACACCGGCCAGGGCGGAGGGGAGGCGGGCCCGGACGGGCTCCAGGGGAGGGCCCGTCCCGTCCGCGGCCCGTCCCGACGGGGCTCTCCCGCCCCGTCCCGTCCCGACTCACCGCACTGACGATCCGCGCCAGCACCTGCGGCTGCTGTACGAAACGGACCAGGTCGAAGGCGCCGCCAGCCTTCGCCGCTCCGTAGGCGCCGCTGCCGCCGCCCTCCATCGCGTTCGGCCGCCGCTCCTGTGCGGCACCGCCCCGGGAGGGCCGGGCCGGGCGGTCCCGTGGCGCTGGGGCGGGGCGGGCTCGGGCCGGCGGGACCGGGGCTCCCCCGCCCGGACACAGAGGGCCGCGCTCGTCCCGCGCTGCACCCCGGTGCCCCGCTCCGTCCCTGCCTCCGCCCCGGTGTAACGGGGACGGGCAGCACCGCCCCCACGGCCCGGCCGGCGGCGGGTCCCGGTGAGCGCGGCCGAGGGGAAACAGGGGCTTTGGGGGGCTCCCGCCGCCCCCGCCCGGTACCGGGAGACGGCAGGAACGGCGGGGCGGGCAGGGCTCGGTGCTCCCCGCCCTCCCCGCGGATCCGCACCCACACCGGCCCACGGCCCCGGCGGAGGCGGCGGGAGCCCCGAGGGGCGTCCCGTCGGTTCCCGGTATCGGGGCGGGAGGGAGCTGCCGCGGGGCTCCGGAGCCGCCGTCTGCCCCGAGCAGCCTTAGCCCGCTCCGGGGGCAGAGGGGGCTGCGGAGCCCGAGGGTTGGTGGAGGAGGGGAGGAAGGAGACGACGCTGGGCACCGCCGGGAGCGGGCGGGGGGACACGGCGGCGGGGCATGGGGGAGTGTGTGCTCCCATGTGTCCTCTTGGGGCCGGTTCGGACCCCTCCCGAGCCGTGCGCTGGGGCTGGTGCTTGGAGGCTCCGTCCCTGCCCCCGAGGGTCCCGGGACGGCGAGCGGGCTCCTCCCGCGCGGGACCCGCTCGGCGGCGGCACCGCCCCATCCGCCCGTTCTTCCTTCCTGCCGGGTTGGCCCCGGGGTTAGTCCCGGGTTTAGGCCCGCAGACCGCGCGCTCCCGCCTGCCCCGGATCCCGCACGCAGTGGCTGCGGTTCCACCCTCGTCCAGCGGGCCGGCAGCGCGCGGGGGAACCGGGGGCCGGGGCCGCTGACGCCCGTCCGCTCGCCGCGGCAGGGCCCGTGTCGGAGGGACCTGCTCGGCCCCGCAGGATGTCCCAGCCGCCCTCTATCACCCTCCACGTCCCCGAGGGCACCGAGAGCGATGGGTGAGTGTGACCCTCCCGCTGCCCCGCCATGCCCCGGCTCTTGCACCCCAGTGGCATGAGGTCCCTGTGTCCCTGCAGCCAGGAGCCGAGCCCGGACAACGAGAGAGCCCTGCACACCTCCTTCCACCAGCTTATCCTGGAGCAGAGCAGCTTGATCGAGGCAGGTCTGGAGCTGGAGATGAAGGAGAGGGACAGAGGTAAAAGCACTGCAGCCGGGGTAAGCCGAGGGCAATGTGTGTGCCCAGGGCCATCCACCCACCCTGACCCTGCTTGGGCCGGCTGGGGTACACGGCATGGCTGCTGATGCCTTGGCTGGTGCAGGGCAGAGCAGGGCAGACCAGCTCTTGGGGACATAAAGAGTGTCCCTGGAGTAGGGGGTACTGTGGGGGAAGCACACACCAGGACACACACCTGGCCTCTGTGCTGGATCAGAGCAGTGGGGAAACAGGGATGAGCCTTGGGCGCTCTGCATCCTGCCTTCCCCCTCCTAGAGTCCCCTCTGGATCCCCTTCCCCACCCACGACGTGGGGCGGCCCAGTTCTAGTTCCATTTCCATCTGAGGAACCATTC
>NW_020885011.1:204043-222537 GCF_003945725.1 Corapipo altera | reverse complement strand
CCCCCCCCACACGTGGCCCCATGGCCGGCACAGAGACAGGACACCGGGCGTGGAGAGGAGGCAAGAGAGAGTTTATTGTTGAGGATGCTACATTTATAGGGTTTAGGAGGATTCACAGAGTAACCAATCAGAAGTCTCAAGGGGCTTACAGGAACACCCAATCACAGGAAGGGGTTAACAAGGACCAATGGGAAACACCTCAGGACACCTTCCCAGGACATTCCTGAGATAACACTGCCGTGGGGGGTGTTGGGAAGAAGAAGCATGTGTTTGCAAAGAGACCACCAAAAGCCATTTTAAGACATGTTTAAACAACAGTTTTCCCATATAATGAAGGTTTAGTGCCACAGTTCCCGGCCTGCCTGGCTCCCCCAGACGCCTGTGCTGCGGCCTGGCCAGAGCCAGGGCAGGGTGAGCAGTGCCCTGGCTACTCCTCCGCCTCCCTGCAGATCCTGGCCAGCATGCCCAGCCGCACCATCGGTAGGTGCCACCTGCCCTCCCGCCCTTCTCCAGGCCCCAGAGCCTCTCAGGGAGCTCTCCCGCCTATCCTGCTCTCCCACGGCCACCCAAACCCTGCCCTGCTCTGGCCTGCAGGACGCAGCCTCGGGGCCATCATCTCCCAGTACTGCAACCGTACGGCCCGGCTGCGGCGCCGGAGCAGCCGCCCGCCCCTGCAGCAGCTGTGCCGTGCAGCGCGGCCCAGCCTGCGGCAGTACGACCTGGACACTGACCCCGCCGGGGCCACGCTGGAAGGTGAGGGTCCCCTGGAGTGGGAGCAGGCAGTGCCAGGCACTGTCCCTGTTCTGAGTTTGGGAAGGGCACGCCGTGACGTGGCTAGCCGTGTCCCATGAGCCCCCTGTGCCCCAGACAAGTGGAGCCTGCTGGTGAAGGAGCTGCTGAGCCTCTCGCCCTACCAGCGCAGCCAGATGCTGCTCACTTTGCCCATCAGCCTGGCAGAGAAACGCACCCTCCGGTAGGTCCCCTTGCACCAGCCCTGACCAGGCAGGGCTCCCACAGCCAGAGCCATCCCAGAACCTGTGGTACCCTCTGACACCTCTCTGCTGGACAGGCGGCAGGTGAACAGGCAGAGGGGCCTCCTGAGGCAGCGTGCCCAGCACTGGGCCCCCTCCTCACCCTGTGGATGGTCCATCGTCTACGTCAGCCTCGTAAGTCAGGGCGTGGTCTGCACAGCAACTTAGGGGCTCCAGTGCAGGCTCTGGCTCCGGTGCTCTCCCCAGGTTCTCTCTCCCCAGGGCTGCCGAGGTCTCTGGTACAGGCTCCTCTCCCTGCTCCGCACCGCACAGCCCTGGCACTACACCTTGAAGCAAATCAGTGGCCGCTTTGGCTCCAGCGTCCTCTCCTACTTCCTCTTCCTCAAGACTCTCCTTATGTTCAACTTCTTCTCATTTCTCATCCTCCTGGCCTTCGTGGTGGCCCTGCAGGCTGTGTACCCCCCTACCTCGGCCAGCCCCCCACCCTTCACCGGCCTGGAGCTCCTCACAGGAGCGGTAAGCACAGCCCACGCATCAGGGCCCGGGCACACCCGGGATAGGGGCTGCTCCAGGCCTGGGGTGCAGCCCCACATCCCCACCACAGGGATGCCCCAGTCGCTGCCCTTGCACAGCTGGGCCCCAGGACTGCCAGTGCTGTGGGTGCAAAGGGGGTGCCTGGTGCTGCCCCAGCCTAGGACTCTGTCCCCAGGGCTGGCACAGAGGTGCCAGGCTGGGTGGGGAGCTGCAGGCACCGCTGAGGTCACCATGGGCCACATCCTGTGCTTTCCCACAGGGCTACTTCACACACTCACTGCTGTACTATGGCTACTACAGCAACGTCACCCTCAATGACCCCTGCACCCCTGGCTCCAAGGGCAGCGCGTGCCCCCCCGCAGCCCCCCCGTTCCCATACAACATGCCGCTGGCCTACCTGTTCAGCGTTGGGGTCTCCTTCCTCGTCACCTGCATCCTGCTGGTGTACTGGTGGGTCAGCAGCACCTATGGCACTGCCAGCCTTCCCCCTTCACCCAGCCCTGATCCCTGATGCCCTCTCCCTCACTGCAGCGTGTCCTGCTCTTTTCGGGAGAGCGTGGGAAGCTCCATGGGGGACCTGGCTGTCAAAGTCTTCTGTGCCTGGGACTTCAAGGTGATCCAGAGGCGCTCAGTGAAGCTGCAGTGTGAGAACTTCTGCACCCAGCTGAAGGTGAGGAGCTGGGTGATACAAACACCCCCAATCCCATCCTTGCATCAGCACTTTGTCCATCATCCCTCTAGGTCCTGCCACATTGCAGTGGGACTGACCCTTGCTCTGGACACGGAGCAGTTTGGCAGCTCTGGCACTGCTCTCTTCCAGGAGCTGCTGGCAGAGCAGCGCTCCCGCTCCCGTTCCCGGAGCCTCTGCCAGCGCCTGAGGCACGGCATCGTGGGGCTGCTGGCCTGGACCCTGGCACTGGGCTCGGTGCTGGGCTGCACACTGGCTGTGCACCACTTGTCTAAGCACATGCATGTGGTGAGTGCCAGCCCTCGCCCTAGGGTTGGAGGGACTTGGCAGGGGTAGCAGGGAGGGAGGCAGGGGCAGCCCCGTTGCAGCTCTTCTCCTGGCCTGGATGTTTGCTGCCCTCCCTAAGGATGCCCGGCTGCCCAAGTCCGTGTGCTCACCACAGTACCTGCTCACCAGGTTCAGCAGGAGCAGCGAGCACGGGGCAGTGGCAGGTGGCAGCAGGAAGCCATCCTGCTGGTCCTGCCCCTCATGGTATCCCTCCTCAATGCGCTGATGCCCCACCTGTACAACTTGCTGGCGATGTGGGAGAAGCAGGACTCCCCTGTGACACAGGTCTATGTGGCCATCTGCAGGTGGGCTGGCTGGGGCTATGGTGGAGGGAGAGTCCTGCACCCCCACCTGTGGCATGGGGGACGCTTTGGGGCCAGGCACCCTGTCTGTGGGGCTTGGCCCCTCCTTCCCCTGGGCTCAGGGGCTCCTGGTCCTGCTCCTGCTCTCCAGGAACCTCATTCTGAAGATGGTGGTTCTCAGCCTGCTGTGTTTCCAGTGGCTCAGCCGGAGTGTTGTCTGCTCAACAGAGGAGGTCAGCACTGCTGCCCTGGGGCTGTGAGGGGCCAGGCTCAGCGTGGGGCCATGGAAGGAACTGGTGGTTTCTTCCTTATTAGATATTAGGAAGAAATTCTTCCATGTGGCAGTGGTGAGGCACTGTGCACAGGTTTGCCCAGAGCAGCTATGGCTGCCCCATCCCTGGAAGTGTTGAAAGCCAGGTTGGACAGGTCTCGGAGCAACTTGGTCTAGTGGAAGGTGTCTCTGCCCATGGCAGGAGGGCGGAACGAGATGAACTTCAGGGTTCCTCTAACGCAAAGCATTCTGTGATTGTATGCCACCCTTGCTTGTATCCCTAGTGCTGGGAGACATGTGTGGGGCAGGACCTTTATCGCTTTGTGGTGATGGATTTCATATTCGCCTTGCTGGACACGCTCTTTGGGGAGCTGGTGTGGAGGTAACATGCCCCAGGATGTGTCCCCCCCGGTGTTGCGTCCCTGCATGGCCCCAGCTCTCTGGTGTGCCCAGGCTCTGCCACATCGGAGTGGGAAGGTGGGTGCAAGGGTCCCTCTGGGCAGTGTGGAAGCAGAGCTCTGCTCCTCTCCAGGCTGATCCTGGAGAAGAGGCTGAGGCAGAGGCCCGAGTTTGACATTGCCCGAAATGTGCTGGAGCTGATCTACGGGCAGACCCTGACCTGGTGAGATGTCTCTGCCTGATGTGGCTCCTTCCTCTGCTGGCAAATACCCTGTGTTCCCCAAGAGCCCCGTGGGTGCCACAGCTGTGCCCACCACTGCCTCCCTCGGGGCTCAGACCCAGGCGAGCTCATCTTCCCCCCATTCCCAGGCTGGGCATTCTCTTCGCTCCACTCCTGCCGGCCGTGCAGATGCTGAAGCTGCTGCTGCTGTTCTATATCAAAAAGGTGTGATTCCCTCTGCCCCCTGCAGTTCCCCACTGGTGACACAGCGGTGACACTGTGCCCTGCCACTGCCAGCCTCTGCTGCAGCAGCGGTGCTGCACAGAGCAGCCCCGTCCTGGTGGGACTGAGCAGAGGTTGCTGGGGAGAGGGTGTCCAAGCTCACTTGGCTTCCAGCGGGTAGGAGGGAGAGGACAGCAGGGTGGGGGCCACACTTCAGGAGCCGGCAGCCCACAGGACACTGCTCCCTGTTCACAGACCAGCCTGATGCGGAACTGCCAGTCCCCCAGCAAGCCCTGGCAAGCATCGCATATGAGCACCATTTTCATCACCCTGCTGTGCTTCCCCTTCTTCCTGGGTGCAACCATCTTCCTCTCCTACACCATCTGGTCGTGAGTACCCACCAGGCCATGGCTTGGGACACAGGACCCCTGGCAGCCTGGAGACAGAGGGGCTTGGAGACACCATGCCCCCCAACCCCAACATCCCCAGCCCCAGGCTGTGCAGTGCTGTCCCAGGCAGGGAGGTGCTACCCAGCCACTGACTTGTGCCCACTTCCTCCAGCTGCTCACGGGTGTTCCTGGTGCAGGACACAAGGATGAAGATCCCTGGGGATGTTGGGGACAGTGAGGCTGGGTCCCAGGAGGGCTGGATATCTGAGACAGCATATCTGCTGAGACAGCTGGATATCTGCACATGCCCCCCTGGGCTGGGGGCAGCTGCTGCTGGGCTGCCCATTGCTCTGACCACCCCGTCGGTCTGTCTGCTCAGGGTACAGCCGTCAGAAACGTGCGGACCCTTCCGGGGGCTAGAAACCATCTACAAATCAGGGAAGAGCTGGGTGCTAGTGCTGCAGAAATCCAACCCCAACATCACTTGGTTTGCCTGGGTCCACCAGCACCTGGTGGAGAACACCTTCCTCCTGTTCTTCACGTCCGGGGCCCTTTTGTGAGTATGGACCAAGGCTGAATCCTGGGCCTTGCTTTGAGGGTCCCACTGTCATGGCCCTAAGCAGGGCTGGGAGCCAGAGTGACAATCCAGAGCCCTGTGCCCCATCCTGGTGCCAGGAGCACAGTGTTCCTCAGCTTCCTGCCCAGTTGCCACCACCCCCTCCTGTTGTTGCAGAGCTGTGATCTACTTCTACATCCAAGTGGTGAGAGGCCAGCAGAGGGTCATCTGCCTGCTCAGGGAGCAGATCACCAAGGTGTGTGAGCACCGCGCCCTGTCCCTGCCCGTCCCGGCTGCTCCAGGCCTGGTCCAGCCCCAGGACTGCCAGTTCAGGCTCTGGCCCTGGCAGCACTGCCACTCAGCTGTCCCACGGCTCTGTTGTTGCAGGAGGGGGAAGATAAGATATTTCTCATGCAGAAGCTTCACTCCGTTTATGAGCAGCGAGAGAGACGTGCCTGAGGCCCAGGTAAGGCTGGCATGAAGGGCTGGATCTGTCCATCACAGTACTGTGTGGAAGCTGCAGGACCCCAGGATGCTGGGGAAGATCCTCCCTCCTTGCTGTGGCCGAGGACCCATTGAGGCATGTCGATAGGAATGCCATGGCACAGGGATGCAGGTGCTCCTGCTGCCTGGAGCTGCTGGGATGCAGCATGTGCAGAACTAGGACTGCTGTCACACCCCAGGGCACAGCTCCATGCGGGGCTGCCTCACCAGCACAGCCCTGCTCTGTGGGTGGTCACTGCTTGCAGAGAACAGCTCTCCAGCTCTCCTCCCTACCAGCACACTGGCCCCATGGAGAATGGCCCTGGGCTGTTTTCAGAATCCTTTGGAGACAGCAGAGCTTTCTGGATGGAGAAACCTACAGCCCATTCCACGTTGCAGGGATGGAGCTGGGAGCTACCAGGCACTGACCCAGCTCCAGCCCTGGGCCTGGCTTGCCAGGAGAGCAGCTGTCTGATCCCAGTCCCACGAAAAAGGCCTCCGGGCCACCCCAGCAGCCCTACACACACTGCACCAGCTGGTAAGAGGGACTCGGAAGAACCACCGTGGTGCTGGGCTGGGCAGGGACCCTGTGGGCTCAGGCTGACCTGGCCCATTAAAGTGCTGCTGCACAGGAGGGCTCTGGCTGGTGTCTGGACCTGTTGGGCTGGAAGCAGGCAGGTGGGGTTGGTGCGTCAGCGCTGGTTGTGGTGGTGACTCAGCAGCTGTGTCAGGGTGTGCTCAGACTCCTCGGCACCGCCTGCTTGCCCATCTGGCTGCCCAGGGCAGAGCACAGCTCAGCCCACCCACTGGAACAAGGGCCACTGCTGCCCCATGAGCCATGAGCCACTGCGGGCAGTGTCTGCAGCCCCTGGCACCGAGAGCTGCTCCCCTCCATGGCGTGCTGCTGGCAGCCCCAGGCCCTGAGACAGCAGCTGCCCTGGTGCCACAGCACTGACAGGCCCAGGGCAGGATGTGCCACCGTGTGTGCCAGGCACAGGCAGCCACCAGTACCCCGTGACTTGGCACTGACGCTGCCGGGTGAGGCAGCTGGGCCAGGCTGGGCTGTCAGCGCAGGCACAGGGCGGGTTATTGTCATGGACAGACACTGGTCATAGGTGGGGGCATGGGGTGGGTCCTGTGCACAGCCCCAGCCCTTCTTGGGATGCATTAAGAAGAGTATTGCCAGCAGGTCACGGAGGTGATCCTGCCCCTCTGCCGAGCCCTGGCGAGGCCACATCTGGAGTGCTGTGTCCAGTTCTGGGCTCCTTAGGACAAGAGGGACATGGAGCTCCTGGAACAGATCCCACGGAGGCTACAGAAATGATTAAGGGACTCGAGCATCTCTTATGAGGACAGGCTGAGGGAGCTGGGCCTGTTCAGTCTCAAGAAGAGATGTCTGAGAGGGGACCTCATCAGTGTCTGTCAGTATCTGCAGGGAGGTGTCAGAGGATGGACCAGATTCTGCTCAAGGGTGCCAAGCAATAGGACAAGAGGCAACAGGCAGAAATGGATGCACAGGAAATTCTACCTGATATATAATATTATAATATAATATTATATAATATATAATATAATCCTGATGGGCCCCTTCCAACTCAGCATATTCTACGATATTCTATGAGAAAGAACTTTCCTCTGCAGTGACCACACACCAGAACAGGCTACCCAGAGAGGTGGTGGAGTCTCCCTCACTGGAGATACTCCAGAACCATCTGGATGCAATCCTGTGCCATGTGCTCTGGGATGACGCTGCTTGAGTGTGGAGGTTGGACCAGACAACCCTCTGTGGTCTCTTTCAGCTTGACCCATTCTGAGATTCTCTGAGCCCAAGTGAGTGCTGGGGAACAGCCACAGGCTGGAACTTGCTACAACTTGTGAGACATCCCTGACTGAGACATCCCCGTCAGTGGGCCTACCCCAGCTCCTGACACCCACCCAGGTTCCCCAGTCCTTCCACACCTTTCCCCAGGTCACCCCACTGTGGATGGACTGGCATGATGCCTGTAGGGCCAGAGCTGCTGGCAGGAGCCCCATATGCACTCAGTCTCCAACCCCAGCAGCCTTACCAGCCCCTGCCCTGCTTAGCCCAGCTCAGATGCTGCCCTAGCCCCCAGCCCCACTGCAGCAACCCCTCCTGTGCCCAGAGGTGCCAGCACGGTCTGGCCTCTGAGCCTTCTGCTCATCCCTTCCCCAAAAACCTGGGGTTTCCTCCCAAGCACAGGGCAGCCACCAGCTTGGACAGTTTGGTCAGAGTTTTACTGTGAAGTCCCACAGGGATACAGTCTGTCACCAGCCTGTGACACTGTTCCAGGCCCTGCTCCCAGCACCATGCAAGGCAGCTGCTCTCTGGCCACCTCCTTTGGTGACAAAATTGTCCTAGGCTGCTGCAGGCACCTGGCAGGGTCGGGGTCAATGTGGGTTTCCAAGGGTGGCCCGAAGCCACTGCAGGACATCGGCCAAACCGGTCCCATCGCGGGCGCTGGTCTCCAGCATCGTGATGGGCTGTGTGGCACAGGACACGATGTCCTGCATGCGGAACAGCGACTTCATCTCCAGCAGCGACATGTAGCAGGGCAGGTCACTGCAGTGGGGAGAGGGGGCTGCATTAGCCCACCACAACAGCTCCCCTGCCCAGCCCAGCACCAGCCTGGGGGTCTCCAGCCCGGGAAGTGCAGCAAAGTGCAGCTGCTGCCCCCGGGCAGCCCCACCCTCCGAGCTGATCCCCCTCCTCACATCTTGTTGAAGAGCACCAGGACGGGCACGGAGGCGAGCGGCGCTGCCGAAAGGACGGAGAGCAGCTGGATGCAGGACGAGGAGACCTGGGTGGGGTTGGAGGCATCGACCACGAACTGCAGGGGGAGAAGGGAAAGCGGGGTGCGGGTGTGCCGAGGGCAGCCCCGGGCCAAAGCAGGGCACGGAGGAGGGAGATCTCACGGGGTGCCAGTGCCGCTCACCAGAAGAGCGCTGCACTCGCTGTAGTAGCTGGGCCAGATGGGGCCCATGCAGCCGCCCAGCTCCCGCACCGTCACCTTCCGCGGCAGCCGCAGGTCGGTCAGGTTGGTGCCCACCTGCGGGACAGGCGCTGGGCTGGGTGCGGCCGTGCCCGCCGCCCCCCGCCGCCCCTCGGCCCCGCCGGGCCCTGCCTACCGTGGGCAGCGTGGCCGGGGGCTCGCCCAGCCCCGCCGGCTCCTCGGCGCTCAGCTGTGCCGCGCGTTAAGGACTCGCGCTGAGGAGGGGAAGGGGCTGCCCGGACCCGCCCGCCCCCGCCAGTCCCCCCGGTGCCCCCGTGCCCGGTGGATATGGCGTAGCCGCCGCACCAAGAGGCTCTTGCCGCCGCCCGCCGCCCCCAGCAGCAGCACCGTGGGCGGGGGCCGACCCGCGGCCATCGCGGCCCCGCCCCGGCGGAACCGGCCCCGCCCCGGCGGAAGCCGGAAGCGGAAGGGCCGCGGAGGGGCGGGGACGGACCGGGCCGGAGCGGTCGGGCCGGCGGCGGGAGGGCACCATGGGGCGCGGCAGCGGCACCTTCGAGCGGCTCCTCGGTACCGGCGCGGCCCCTTCGGCGGGCGGGGCGGGGCCCGGGCTGGGGGCCGCAGCAATCGGCCCCGGAGAGGGCGGGCCCGGGGCACGGCGCTGCCCGGGCCGGGGCTCGGTGCCGCAGCCCGATGCTGGCCGGGAGGAGCGGGAGCGGTGGGGCCGAGGTTACCCAGGGCCCCGGGATGTCTTAAAGGGGAGAGGGGGCTGGTGCCTTCCGGGAGACATCGGAGGTTTATTCCTGAGCCTCAGGACAGCGCCGCGCCCGGGGCGCTCCCGCGACACGTCGGTGGCGGAGCGGAGCCGCGGGGAGCGGCCGCTCACGGCATCCCGGTGGGTTTATTCCTTGCAGATAAGGCCACGAGCCAGCTCCTGCTGGAGACGGACTGGGAATCCATCCTGCAGATCTGCGACATGATCCGGCAGGGAGACACCCAGTGAGTGCTCCTGGGCTTTCGGACGCGCTGTGGGCACAGCTCTCCCGTCTGACCCTTCGGGGCTCTTGGACCTGCCAGCCCGTGGGAGCACACGTGTCTGTCCCCTTCCATAGGAGCTTTGGAAGGGCACTACAGCACACTTCAATGTGCTGACATTCTTCCCAGTCCTCAGGGGTTACAGGTTACCCCTGGCCTGAAATCCTCAGGGAAACTCAAGCTTGAATGTGCTTATACCTTCCCAGTTTCCTCCAAGGAATTGTGTACCCCTGAGCTAACTGTGCCCTCGTGTCAGAGGGGGGGTTGGCGGGTTGGCAGCAGCAGGTGGGACCTCCCCTAGGATCCTTGATCCCCTGAGGATGTGTCCTCTCTTTTGTACCCAGAGCGAAATACGCTGTCAACGCCATCAAGAAGAAAGTGAATGACAAGAATCCCCACGTGGCCCTGTATGCACTGGAGGTAACAGCACCGGATCGGGAGCGCCACGGGGACCTGGGGAATGTCCCCTCTCACCGTCCTGCCTTCAGGCTGCACAGCTTCCCTGCCTGTGGCACAGCATGGAGCCAGCCTCCTCCTGGCTCTGGCACAGAGGTTTTGGGATGATCAGGCCGGGGCCTTCATGCTTTAGGTCTGTCTTGGCTTTGGAACAGGCAAAGCTGGGACTTGGGCCACTGTCCCTGGAGTCAGTCTCCAGAGAACAAAGGCCCCCAGGCCCCTGTGGAGCTGAAGGGCAGCTGGTTCCCAGCATGGGGTGTGGATTGACACGGCCCCAGTGTGCCTCATTGCTTAAACAGTGTTCAGCCTGTACAGTGCGCTGGCAACACCATGGGTTGCAGAGGAGGCAGGAAACCGTGGGCTGATGTTGTTCTTGGCCCTTGCAGGTCATGGAGTCAGTGGTTAAAAACTGTGGCCAAACAGTTCATGACGAGGTGGCCAATAAACAGACCATGGAGGAGCTGAAGGAAATACTCAAGGTAAATCGATTTGTTTTTCTATCATTTTTTTTCTGGAAAAGCACCAGCAGCAGGAGGAAATGTGTGTGTCCTCTCCTGCATTCCTTTTGGGTAAGGAACAGAAGGGAAACTGGGAGTGCACTCCAGAAAAGAGCAAACTATCATGTGGTGTGAAGGGGTGAGTGTAGGGAGCGAAGGAGGATCTCTGGGAAGAGGAGATGTGGTGGAAGCAGAGGTTTGGCTGTGCTGTGAACAGGCAGGAATGTGCTGTAGAGGCCTGGGCCATTCCATGATAAATGCTCCTGGATGCAACACTTGGCTTGGGACAGCTAAGGAAACCAGGTGATGGCCTGGCACCTGCATTGAGGACCTGGGCAGTAGTGAGGTGAATTCCCTCCCATAGAACAGTGTGAGACACACAGGCAGGTAAAGCAGTAAAGGTAAAACCAACAGGAGCTTCCTCTGTGTTGTGGCCATTTCACCGTCCTGTGGAATAGTTCAGGAGTTCTGCAGGATGTGACCCTGGCTGCTGGCACTGACAAGATGTTGTCACAGGCTGTCACCAGTCTGATGCCTGCAGGAGCTCTGTGTGTCCTTGGTCTGGAGAATTCCATGAGTGCAGTGGAAATGAGAACTCCTGTCTCCCGCTCCCAGCTCAGAACAGCAATGCCCAGACAAGAGCTTGTTAGCATCGTGCTGTTCCTTCCTTACAGCTCCTGTCTTCCACCAGAAATAAACAGCCAGATGACCCAGATCCTTGCAGGATGAGCTGCATGAGCCCTGTCACCTCACACACTGAGCAGGGTGTCTCTCCTGTCACCTTCCTGTTAGGGCTGACTCAGTCTCCATGCAGGATCTCCTCCCAGGAGGGAACACTACTTCAGTGGGACAGCCAGGTGTGGTAGCACAGCCTCTCCAAGGGCTGAGGAGACCAGATCAGATCCAGGGATTTTGTGGTTCTCTCAGTCCTTGCCTGCCTCAGGAGTTTCACAACTGCCCCATTTTCCTCCCACACTTGGAACTTTGGTGCTCGTGAATGCCCAATGCTGGTAAAACAATTCAAGTTCTGGTGAAGTTCGGGGCTGTGACATGTGTGGAATGCAGGATCTTGCCAAACCTTCCAGTAGTTGGACCTCCAGAAATTGTCAGTAAGTCACACTGTGTGGACTGAGCTCTTGGCTGAAATTGGAGCTTGACAGTGCTCCTGTGCTTCCTGGGGGATTTCTGGAGCAGCTGGTCATGTGGATGCAATGACTTGGGCAGCTGAGGACAGGGCATCTCCGAGGCTGGCTGAGCTCAGAATAGGCTTGCCAAGTTTTCTCCAGCCTCTGAAAGTGTGATACAGTTGCCCTTGCCTCCAAAGGGCAGGCGCCCCAGCTGTCCTCACTGTGTCACATTCTAAGATGGCTTTGAGTATTCCTTGGCTGGAGGTGCTGACACCTCCAGGTACCCCCAGCACCGTCAGTGCCCGGGCGAGGCAGGCCATGCTGTTCTGGGCAGTTGAAGGTCCCGCCGTGTTCTGAGTGTGGGATGAGCAGCTCTCTTGAGGGGAGCTGCTGGGTGGGCTGGGCTGCTGTGCGTCCCAGAGCCCCTGTGCCTGGCCCTGGGCGTTTGCTCAAAGTATCAAGGCCACAGACCTGTTCAGTTGGTCTGTGCTGCTCTGTTGTTCCTGCTGAAGGGGGGCAGTGGGGCAGCCCAAGGGGTCTGTCATTTGTGTTGTGCATCGTCCTCACTGTGGGTTTCTGACAGCTCTTGTTTCTCATGAGTACTCTAAAGTCTCTCTTTCCTGACTGGTATTTCTGGCTTCTCCTTCGGGGGTTCACACCATCCTTTGGGTTTCAGGCGCTTTTTCTCAGATGTTGTTTTCTCCTCCCTTCCTGTGCAGAGGCAAGTGGAGACAAGTGTCCGCAGTAAGATCCTGTACCTCATCCAGGCCTGGGCTCACGCCTTCCGCAATGAGCCCAAGTACAAGGTGGTGCAGGACACCTATCAGATAATGAAGGTTGAAGGTGAGGACCGTGGGCACAGGTTGGGGGACACCTGGCCAAGCAGCTCTGCTCTGCAGGAGCCTTGGCAGGACCTGCCTGACGTGAGCAAAATCTGGACTTGCAGCACTGAGCTTTTCCTTGGTGCCTGATATCCAACAAACCCCTTGCAGTGACTGAATCCCACTGCAGAGATGGGACAGCCCTGTGGTCCCAGGATCAGGGCTGCCTTGCTCTGGGCCTCCAGCCCAACCAGAAGTTCAGGGCTGGTGAGAAGACCTGAACAGCAGGAGGTGCAAATGTTCTTGGGGAGACTGACAGCAAGTCAGTGTGTCCTCTGGGGTGGGATTTGCTTTGAGGCAGTTCCTTCCTCCCAGGCTTTCATTCCTGCTCCCAGGATGGGTCCATGCTCCCCCCTTCTGACAGAGTATTGCTGTGACGCTTTTCCTCCTATCCCAGGACAGCAGTGTCCCCTTCAAGGGCAGGGACATGCTGCTGCCTCTGCCTCCTGTGCACCAGAACCTCTGTGGGCAGTGGCAGAGCCTGGAGGGCCAGTCCCCTCAAGCTGGTGTTGACACACTCTGGCCATTCAAGGCCAGAGTCACACTGCCCTACCTGCCCACCCAGTGGGCTTTTTATCCCCCCATGCTCAGTTCAAGGTCTTGAGAAATAAGAAGCCTTATTCAGAGGCTCCTTATGTCCCTTATAAGTGCGTAAGGGAAACCATCAGGGATTGTCTTGAGAGTGGGGCTGAGGGGAGGCTGATGCTGGTGTGTCAGAAAAAGATACCAGGGCAGGAGGTGGTGCTGAGCTGGATCTGGTGTTTGTCCTGGCACCTGCAGCATGAGACTGCAGGCACCAAGGCCTCCCTGTGCCAGAGGATTCCTTTCACAATGGGACTCTGCTTCTCCTGCAGGTCATGTCTTCCCGGAGTTCAAGGAGAGCGATGCCATGTTCGCTGCCGAGAGGGTGAGCTGTGTGGTGGGGGGAGCTGGCACTGCAGGACACACCTGCCCTCCCATCCTCTCCCTGCAAAACCTGCAGGTCTTGCATTCCTCCCTTTCATGCAGACTGGAGACCTTGCTGGGAGAACTGATGGGGACAGGGAGTCATTCCTGTCCCCATCATTCCCCTTTCTTGGTGGCCTTGCATCATCTTGGCAGGCTGAACGTGGCAAGGCATTGCTGAAGTGATCACTGTGCAGACACGTTCCTAGAGAGCTTTGTGCTAAGTGTGAAAGTGTCACAGTCTCCAAGGAACACAAGAGGGGATAACTTGTGGGGATTAATATTTCCTGTTGAGCTGCAAGTGCCTCCATTCTCCCCTGTGCACGAGAGCCCTGTTAGCCATTGGAGCTCCTCAAAGGCCCAGTGCAGACACTGTCCTTGAGGCTCTACTCCCTCCTTACATGATTTCCCTTGACCCTGACAGGCTCCGGACTGGGTAGATGCTGAGGAGTGTCACAGGTGCCGAGTGCAGTTTGGTGTTGTGACGCGGAAGGTGGGTGCTGCTCCTGCCCCTTCCCCTTTGGGATTCTTGGCCCTGCACAGCCCTTGGGACTGGCAGAGCTCCCTGCAGGACTCTCTGCATGGAAATGTGCTGGGGACAGACCGTGTTCCCTGGTCACTGGCAGGGAAATGCTGGGATTATCTGAGTGTGTTGTCTAATGGAGAAGCAGTGTCTTGCCACTACACTGATGTCTCCCATCCTTCACAGCATCACTGCCGGGCCTGCGGGCAGATCTTCTGTGGGAAATGCTCCTCCAAGTATTCCACTATCCCCAAGTTCGGGATTGAGAAGGAAGTGAGAGTCTGTGAGCCCTGCTATGAGCATCTCAACAAGTCAGTACCCTTCGTGGTGGGTTTCTTTGCTTGCGAGAGCTGGGGCTGTGAGGGGGGAAGCATGATGTGGAGCCAGTTCCCTGCAGAGCAGGGCGAGGGTACTTCCCAGGCTGTGCAGGCTGTTCTGGGCGCCCTTCCTTCCCAGGAGCAGGGTTTGCCGCTGAAATATTGTGCAGAGCTGGGGCTCTGGTGCAGAGGAGGGAGCGTTCAGTCCACACTGTCACCTCTCACTGCAGGAAGGCTGAGGGCAAAGCTGCTGCCACCTCCGAACTGCCCCCCGAGTACCTGACCAGCCCTCTCTCTCAGCAGTCCCAGGTGAGTGGCTGCCCTGTAGGTGATCTGGTGATCCTGACCTGTTTGTTGACCCCATTACTGACCACCTTCTCATCTTTTCACTTCAAGCTGCCTCCAAAGCGCGACGAGACAGCTCTGCAAGAGGAAGAGGAGCTCCAGCTGGCTATTGCCTTGTCTCAGTCAGAGGCTGAGGAGAAGGAGAGAATGGTTTGTGCACTGCTGGGATCTGGGAGGGGTCATTGCTCTTCAGCCCAGGTGTACTGGGCCATAACAGATCTCTGGGCATGTCCTGGCATGAGCGAGGTGCAGGGCCTGTGGAATGAGAGGGTGAAAGGAGAGCCAGGCATGGGCCGTGTTGCAGTTGGTTTGGAGGAGTCTGGACAGTCCCTGAGTTGGCAATTTTCTCTTTTGCAGAGGCAGAAAACAACCTACTCCATGTACCCTAAGGCTGAGCCCACCCCCGTCACGTCATCGGCTCCCCCGGTCAGCACACTCTACTCCCCGCCCGTGGTACGTCCATGGGAGCCCTGGGCATGCAGGCCACTTCCTGAGCCTGCCCTGCTTGTGTCCAGTTTAATCCCATTCCGAGGGAAAATAGTTGCCCCATTCAACCCCTTGCTCCTTCACTGTGTTTTGAGCAAGAAGGTCCGTTCCTAAGTGGCATTTAGGTGCCTCTGCTGCTTCCCGGAGCTGTAGTGTGTGTCCCGTTTGAGGCTCTTGCTGGTGCTCAGCACTGGTGGTTGTACATGGCCAGGTCTGATCCAGACATCTGTGTGGGAACTGGGGGGTCTCTTGTTTCTCTGAACTGCTTTTCCCTATTTGTCTCTTCCCAGAATTCCTCTGCTCCCTTGGCTGAGGACATTGACCCAGAGGTAAGGATCTCAGCCCTGTTAGTCTATGGCACAGGCTTGCTTCCACGAGGCAGCAATGCTCACCTTCCTTCTCTTCCTGGCAGCTGGCTCGGTACCTGAACCGCAACTACTGGGAGAAGAAACAAGAGGAGGTTCGCAAGAGCCCCACGCCATCAGCACCCCTGTCCCTGACAGAGCCGACTGCACAGCCTGGGGAAGCCCACCCCGCCCCACTCGGGGTGGTTGAGGTAAGAGAGGGCCCGGACCTGGGTCTGGCACCTGCCAAGGGGCAAGAAGCACCCGGACTCCTTGGCTCTGTAGGCTGGCTGCCAGCTCTTGGCACCGGGGGATGACGGCTATCGGCTGCCCCGTCCTTCTTCCAGCAGCAGTACCAGAATGGCGAGTCTGAGGAGAACCACGAGCAGTTCCTGAAGGCGCTGCAGAACGCAGTCACCACGTTCGTCAACCGCATGAAGAGCAACCACATGCGAGGCCGCAGCATCACCAATGACTCCGCCGTGTTGTCCCTTTTCCAGTCCATCAACAACATGCACCCGCAGCTGCTGGAGCTGCTCAACCAGCTGGACGAGCGCAGGCGTGCGTGGGAGCTGGGGGAGCTGCTGGCCCTGGGCGTGGGCGGGCAGCTGCCGGGGCTTCCCCAGTGCCAGCGTTTGGCATTCCTGTGACGCAGCCTCTCCAGAGACTAGTGAGGAGTGCAGGGGTGGTCCATTGCTCTGTCCCCATGTCCCTGAGGCTGTCCCTTCCCTCCCCAGTGTACTACGAAGGCCTGCAGGACAAACTGGCCCAGATCCGGGATGCGCGTGGGGCTCTGAACGCGCTGCGGGAGGAGCACCAGGAGAAGCTGCGCCGCGCAGCAGAGGAGGCAGAGCGGCAGCGCCAGATCCAGCTGGCCCAGAAGCTGGAGATCATGAGGCAGAAGAAGCAGGTGAGGCAGAGAAGCGTGTCCAGGGTATTCCAGGCCTGCCTGTGCCGTGGATCAGCCCAGGGCTGACAGGGACAGCTGTCCTAGTGGGAGGGGGTCTGTAGTGTCCTGGCTCCAAGACATCACAGTCCCGTGTCCGCAGGAGTACCTGGAGATGCAGCGTCAGTTGGCCATCCAGCGACTGCAGGAGCAGGAAAAGGAGAGGCAGCTGCGCCTGGAGCAGCAGAAGCAGACCATCCAGATGAGAGCCCAGATGCCAGCCTTCTCATTGCCCTATGCCCAGGTACAGCTGCTGGGCCAGGAATCCTCCTGCCAGGTCCCAGGGCCTGCAGCCTAAGGCTGGCTTTCCTTCTCCCACCAGCTCCAGGCCATGCCGGCAGCCAGCGGGGTGATATACCAGCCCTCTGGGCCCACCAGCTTCCCTGGCACCTTCAGCCCAGCCGGCTCTGTGGAGGGCTCTCCCATGCACAGCGTGTACATGAACCAGGCTGCACAGGGAGGCACAGGGCCGTACGCCGCCATGCCCGTCACCGGGACTGGTACGTTGGGCAGCTCATCCCACAGGGGTAGGGGTGAACCGAGGTGGTTGGTCTAACCTCTGCCCTCTCTGCCCAGATCCCAGCATGGTGAATGCCTACATGTACCAGCCGGGGGCCGGCAGCGGGCAGGGGGCTCAGCAGGGGACAGCAGTGCCCACCACCACCCCAGCATACTCGTCCTACCAGCCCACGCCCACACAGGGCTACCAGGCAAGTGAGGCAGCACAGCCTGTGGCCTGCTGAGGTGAGGGCTGGGGGCCTGGGGCAATGTACCCCACCTCATCAATGGGATCTCTGAGCAGGAGGAAGGACGGGCTGGCTGGTCCCAGACCTCCAGATCTGCTGCTCTCACTGTGGGAGTGGGCTGGGGTCAGAGCCAGTTCCAGGCTCTGGGGTCTTGGCTGGAGCTGTGAGCCATCGCTGCCTGCGCCGCCTCTCACCAGGCTCTCCCCACAGAGCGCGGCCTCGCAGTCGCAGAGCATCCCGGCCATCTCCCAGGCCCCCCAGTCGGGTGCCATGGGCTACATGGGCAGCCAGTCCGTCTCCATGGGCTACCAGCCCTACGGCATGCAGGTGAGCGTTCCCCACTTGGGCATGGGGGGGATGAGGTGTGGGTGGGCTCCAGCCTATGGAGTCGTCCTGGAGGAGGCCTGGCAGAGGCTGGGGTCTGTCACCACTGCCCCACGGGTGCTGTGTGTCCCTTGGCCCCTCTGACACCCACCCCCTCGCTCCCACAGGGTCTCATGTCTGCCCTCCCAGGCCAGGATGCAGCTCTGAGCAGCCTTCCAGCCCAGCAGTCCTACATGCCTGGGCAACAGCCCCTCTACCAACAGGTAAGTGCCACCAGCCCAGGGGGTCAGGGCCCCAGGGGGGTCAGGACCCAGTGGGGCATGAGTGCTGATGAAGCCACATGCTAATGAAACCACTTTGTCTGTTCCAGGTGGCCCCAGCCGGGGGGCCCCCCCAGCAGCAGCCTCCACCGGCGCCAGCCCCCGGGCAGCAGCCCCCGGGCAGCGGAGAGGCCCAGCTCATCTCATTTGACTGATCAAGGCCACAGGGCATGGGGGACCCTGGGGGTCCTGTGTAACACTACTCTTCATCCAGAATCACTCTGTACTTCGACTGCTCCTCCTGTCCCCTGGCCCCATGTCCGGGGGCAGTGGTGCCTCAGGCTCCCATCACAGGCTCTGGGGACCAAGCGGCAGGGGCACAGCCCCCTGCCCCCGACTGCCCGGGGCTGCTGCCCCCGCCTCACCCACCCACCCCCCACTCCTCCCTGGCAGCGGTGGCCCCTGAGGCCGGGCAGGAGCTCGCCCGGTCCCTGCCGTTGCCCCGGGGCTTGTGGCCGCGGGCCCCGAAGGAGCAGCGCTTTAGCCCTGCCCGGTTCCCGGCGCCAGCTTCGCCCTGTCCCCGCTGAGTCCCGCTCCCCGCAGTGCCCTCCCGGGCCCCTCGCCGGGCCGGGCCCGTCCCGTCCCCGCCCCTCGCGGGGGAGACCGAGCGCGAACGGTGACAATAAAGCGTTGGAACGAGCTGCGGCCCCGTGTGCTGGGTTGGGGGGCGATGCCACCGGACTTTGCCTACACCTCCCAGGGCCAATCGCTTCGCTCCGCCCCTCCCGGCCGTGTCTCGGTGCCGAGCGCCGCCCAGCCCGCTCGGAGCGGCGGCGCGGCGCGGGGCCCGCCGGGAGCGCGGGGCGGAGCGCTCGGTGTCCTCGGGGCCGCCATGCTGCCCGCGGTGCTG